>NW_011889496.1:268713-544734 GCF_000151845.1 Pteropus vampyrus | reverse complement strand
AATTATGGGAACATAAACATTCTAATAACAAGCTTTCTGTTTCTGTACCTCCGCTTGCACACTCGACCTGTGGGTTGACAGGTAATGAATGAGAGAAAACAGACCTTTGTGTTAAGACAAGATGAGGAATGGGATTTAGGGTTTAAAAACCCTGTACTTCTACATTTCGTGGCTGCTTAATTTGGGGTCTGTGTGCCCCTGGCAGACCCAGCTGGCTGAATAAAGAGTGTGTTTCCTAAAACTCACTGATTTGTGGTGGTCCGTGTGTCTTTCGGGGGCTGGTGGCTACAACAATAATTAAATTTTTGCTATGAAAAGAATGCAGAATATAAAGAACAAAGTTTGGACTATAGGGTATTTATATAGTGTGGTCATGTATGACTTCTTTGAAGAAGAGATATTAAAATGCAGACCAGAATAATGAGAATGTGTTACCTGATAAAAGGAACCCTAGATACAAGTGTTCCCTACAGTACAATAATAGAAGTTTAGGAGTGTTCCAAGCAGAAAAGACTGTGAATTTAAAACTTAGAGAATTTAACTGATTTGTATTTTTATATGAAATCTTCGCAATCGTGTTGCCCTTTTCAGAGAGTGAGATAATGAAAAGCCAAAGCTACTCTGAGAGTGAGTGACTAGTATGTTGGGGTACTTCAACAAACATGTAGAAGAATTAAAGGCTCTTCAGCTGGAAGAAAAGATAGTAAAAGCAAAACATGAAAGCAGTTTTCCAGTGATTGTGGATCTTAGTGTTGAATTAGATCCAGAAGGTTGCCTTAGGCCAATGGGTGGGAATATCAGGGAAATGGATTTCAGTTTATAAAAACTAAATTTTAAACATTATAGAGTGACTCCTTGATAGGGAAATTATAAATTAATTTGGAAACACTAAAAAGGAAAATGGTATAATGGTTGGGAGGGAAAAAGTTATGGATCACCTAGTACGTATTATACTTTGTATTCTGCATTTTATGTATTTTACCTGAGAAAGATGAAGGCATTCAAAGCTAGCCCGTAGTGTTCTCACAGAATACCATCAGACATGGTCACTCTGTGACCATGATGATGTGAGAGAGAAAAAGAGACTACTTAATAATTACTTAAAATCACATAGACAATCAAAATTATTATGTAAATATCATTTAAAAAGAAATCTCCCTCTCCAAGTTAATTGAGTAACTGTTGCTTCTTTATCAATTACAGCTTTAGCCTACCTTCTAGATAAGATTTATGAAGATAGTCTTAGAATTATCCTATTAACTGACAGGATCCAATCCAGTGCAAGCCTTGATTCGTAGTGCTCTCCCCCAAATAACCTAACAAGAGCACATATCCTATAACTATTCTTAACACTCTCTACTGAAAATCTCCACAGTCTACATGATGTGTGATTTCCCTAACTGTAAAAAGTCAATGAACTCAATGTCAACGTAAGAAGCATCCAAACCTGTAGAGAATTTTTACAAGTTTGAGCTAAACTGATAATAATGGTGGGAAGCAAAATTTCAAATGCTCTGGAAAAGGCAGTTTTGCAGTTTCTTTTATACATTTGTAATTAAAGAGGGAACATAACAAAGACTACATGAAGGTGGGAGAAAGCAAGGTACAGGATAGTTAACAAGATTATGTGCTCCCTTGAGGGATCTAAAAAATGACATTTTTTCAGAAGTGTGTTAACCTAGATGCACAAAAACAATAGATGGGGCTTGCTTAAGGCAAAGATAAACCTTTTACTGGTGAAAGTTATGGGCCTGAGGTGTGACTACCCACTATGACCTGCCTAGTTAGGAATTTATGATTAGAAGTTACTTTTGATGAGCCCCCCCCCCACCTGCTGCCCGCCCCCAACATCAATTTTGTTAAACTATAGGTGAGTTTCTGTTCTTTGGCAGGTAAGCATTACCATGTCATTAATTCTCAAAGCAAGCCAAATATGCCCTCTTTAAGGGTGAAGAAAACAAAGCTGTGCGACATTAACTTACTGAGATGTATTACAGTTATTGGGAGGAGTTTAATTAACAAATTTTTACTCTACATACTAAGTAAAACAGAAATATGTGTTTAGAACTAACAGAGTTACTTTTTGTATTTCATCTCACTTAACCCTCACAACCCACATTTATACATGAGAAAATACAGATTCAAAGAGATAAATGAATACTTAATGGAATATAGGTAGTGAGTGGTGGTCAGGAGGACAGATCTTGAAACAGGCACCATTTGTGGCTATGTGACCTTGGTTACATTCCTTCAACTGTTACTAGGTTAGGGAGTCCTGGAACTCCTGGACCTTGGTGCTTGGCATTTGGTTGACAAAGAATTGAAGGCAGATGCCCAGCAGTTTGTAATCAAACTAGTTTTATTGAAAGCAAAAGTATACGTCTCAGGTGGGAGAGTAGGCTGCCAGAACTGGCCAACCTCAAAGATAAAGTATACTCTCTGAAAAGATAACGGGCTGCCAAGAGAAGTCAGCCCCTAAAGCCCCCTGCTTTAGGCTCTTTTGTTCCGCCTGCAAGGCTTTGGTCCTCCTCTTTTTACCGTAGTCCTTCCTTCCCCTACAAGCTTTGATTGACAGACAGGTTTCTTATATATCCTTCTGAGCATGTGTACAACCATAATGCACTGGTTTGCCCATGGGGGGGTGGGTCAAAACTGAAATATAAATTTATTGTGATGACCATGTAATGAAGAAGAGGTGAATTCTAGGTCACGCCAGCTGTCCTTCTGTGCCTGCCTATGTTGAGGAATTTCCCTATCATTGCCTTACTATTGTGTCAGGTCTGACAGCTAAGTCAAGGCTCTTTTTCATTTTGGCTGCTTTGGGGTGGAGGACTAGTATAACTCCTATCACACAACCATTATATTACTTCTGGAGACAGCGGAGCTTAGAAGTGATAAGCACAGATTCTGGGGTCAGAGTGCTTTGGTTCATAATCCTGACATTGGCACTTACTAGCTGTGTGATCTTGAGCACATTATTACTCTCTGTGCCTCAGTTTCCTCGAACCTAAAGTGGGAATAACAATCGTCCCAACCTCATAGAGCAATTGTGAGGATTATATTGAGACGGGACATCACTTGTAAAATTCTTCATCTCTTAGCAGGGAAATAAAGTAGGACATCTCTTGCAGAGTTCATCTTTTTAGTAACCCTAGTTAAGTTTTCTTCCCTCCTTTCTTTGGAAAAAAGGCCCACTCCCTCAAATCGTGATAATTGCCCTGGCACTCAAATCCTTTGCCTATTGACAAGGGTCATCAGCCCATTGTTAAGTAGAAATGGTGTTAAGCCAGGCAGGGCCCTTGGAGTCTGAGCGGGGAGGGGACTTTAGGCCAAAGGTCTTTTTACTCTTTAAGAAACATATTAACCAAGCCTGTTTCCCTTTACTCAGTTAATAGGCAAATCAATAATATAAATTAATAGATGTATGATTTAAATAACGAGTTTGTATTTTCTTTTCTTTGTCTAGAGACTGAGGTGGCACTTCAGCAGGAAACCCAAGACCAAACCCTGACTAAGGCAGAAAGGGAAAGAGCTCTATGAAACCCCTGTAGGCAGGGACTATGGCCATTCTCAGCAAGAAACAGATACAGAAGAAGAGACCTCCTGTCCCTCAACATCCATACTAATAATAAGGAGGTTCATGGCTCTTAGAAAAGAGGTAAGCAGGAAAATTAGTTGGGGTTTTGCGTCTGTCTGCAAAGACACTGAGGTCATCCTATCTCAGAAGTAGTCCGCCCTAATCTGCCCACAATTAAGCAAGCCAGAAGGCACTTTTTTTAACTCATGCAAAGAAACCAGTAGGCAGAAATTTAGGTATCAGTTTAAGCCAGTCACTCACACCTGTGCAAAGAAGACCCAATGACCTTCAACTCACCTGAGTCTCATTATATCATCATTATAATATGATGCATATGCCTGGAAGTTCATTAATATCATTATAACATGCTGAATTCTGGGAACAAACATGCACAGAAAGCAAAATGATGAATCATTGAGTCTTGTCAATCTTAATTGTCAATCAAGGAAGCCCACCCTAAGTGACCACCCACAGCAAAAAGAGATAAAAAACCTGAAGTATTTGTTACCAGGCCTTTTGAGCCATGTTTCTCTTGCTTAGGCCCACTCTCCTTTCTAATAAAACTTATTTTCTACTGTATTTCGATGTCTTGCTCAATTCTTTGTTTAAGACATCAAGAACCTGGACATGCCAGGAGAGGATCCCCACTCTCCGGTAACAATATTATTTGATACATTCATTATGCTTAGAATGATATGAGTTACCCAGCAAAGTCTCAGTAAGTGGGTATTTTATTGGAGCTGATGCAGGACAGGGCAGATTTCCCTGAGTTGGTTGGGGGAGATCAAGCCTTGCACTGAGAGAAGAAGATCCTTTGGTGGAGAGTGTAGAAAGAATTCAACACACAAACCAAAGTTAGAGTCAAAATGAAAGTTTATTAAAAAAGAGATAACACTCCACAGACAGAGAGGAGACAGAGAGTGAGAGGGACCAAGAAGAGAGACTTGGAAAGATAGTGTGTGGGGGGGGGCGGGGGTGGTGATGGTGGTGGGGGAGGTGGTGAGTGTTCAGGGAATTCAGTTTATATATTTCTTAGTTCCTGTGAGTTATAGTTGAAAAGATTTTAATCTATTTCCTATGGTATGGATATACAGTAAGAAAGGAGAAAAATATGTAGCGTGAAAAGTAAGAATAATAATAGTGAAAGGCCTGCTGGCAGTTCCTAGCCTCTAAATCATAGGTTCCCCATGGTTTTAGCCATAGGGAATGAATGACTTTATTTAGTGTAGGGGAGTCACTTAAGGACTCTGTTGTTCCTGTTTCCCCTTGCTCAGCTGTGGGGAAATGGATTGTTAGCAATCCCAGTAGAAATCTTCCTTTGTACTGCAGGTGTCCTCCTGGCCTTGCTGCAGGGCTGATCAGCATATTGTGCAGTCTCAAAATATAGCTTGATTTAACATTTTTAATTCTCTTGACTCCTCCCTACATTAGAGCCGGGATTGAAATGAAGACTTCTGAGGCTCCAAATTCATGCTTTTTTCCAGAACAGACAGCTCCTATCCAGAGGCTTCTCAAAGGAAGAACAAAGTTGGGCTGGAAAAGCAAAATGACATCAAAAGCAATTAAAAAGAAATACAAAGCATCTTTGGATTCATGAAGTGAGACGAGGAAATGTAAGAGTGCACGTGTTTATGAAAAGAGTATTTGGAGGGTTTAGGGTTGTATTTTTAGAGCCAGAGTCTGAGTCTGGATTAAAAGTCAATGGAGATGGGGACAGTGTTGGGTGTTGAGGAAGGGGTGATCATATAGCAAGCATTTTGGGCTTCTGTGAGCCCACTCGGAAGAAGGCAAAATTAGTCTCTATCCAAGCGCTCTCCCAGGAGCCTAGTCTCAGCCAAATTCTTACCTGCCTCGGAGATAAAGGATCTCTCCTGTGTCTGTGCCCCTAATGGCCTGAAATAGTCAGGGTTAGCTCTGGGGACCATGCCCTGTAAAGATAGGACTCACTGAAGAAAAAGAAAGGCTCTGAGATCCAGACTCAATTTAGCACATATATCTGAGCCAGACAAGACAAAAGCAGGTACTGAATGATGTCCAGTGGCTTGTAAGCGATCTAGGGGCCACTCTGGCTATAGTAATTGGGGATCTGAAAGGTAGGACCTATAATAAGGGATATGGAAACAGATACTTTGAAGTCAAAGAGTTGATTCAGTGGAAAGGTGACTGAAATAACTTGTACTTAGAATGTCCAGTTTTGAGGATCATAGAGTATCAGATTGGAAGAGACTTTAAAGGCCATCCTTTCCATTGTCATCCCCATTCGATACTTAAATTAACTCTTCAAGAGATTGGCTAACACCTGCTTTGAAAATGTTGAGAGACAGGAAATTGCCCTGTTGTGCTGCCAGAGACTAGCTATGTGCTTACATGGATGGCAGAAAGTAAAGGTTTCTGAGGATATTATTCTTGACATAGGAGCTGTGACTCTAAAGATCTAATGAGTTATTGTATCAACCAGTAGCAGCTGTATTTGAAAGATTTCACCTAGAGAGGGCCATACACAGGTTCTCCAATGGGGGGTACTTTTTAAAATATATTTTTTGTTTTTTAATTACAGTTGGCATGCAATATATTAGTTTCAGGTTTACAACATAGTGATTAGATATTTATATGTTTGTCCCAGTCAATCTAGTCCCCATATTGGTGATGTAAGAATTAAAGATCTAGAGGTCTTCAGGATGCTCCTGACATTATTCCATGTTTGCAAGACCTTACTTGGACTACACATACAGTTGGCTTCAAAAAAGCTATTTTGCAGAAAGATGAAACATCATCAATAATAGCTACCTACACACAAAAGATGATCAAAACAATTTTTTTTAAATTTGATTTCTCTGAGTGAGTGAGAGTAATGATGGGTTCTTCAATAGGATTAGGGAAGGGAGGCAGGACAAAATTTGAGATGCTAAATTCATTTAGAGATATTGATCTTGGGATACTGATACTGATGCAAGACAGAGCAAATTTCCCCAAGTTGGAGGGAGAGCAAGCCCTGCACTGAGAGAAAAAGAGAGTCCTTTGGAGGAGAGTGTAAAAAGAATTCAACTCACACACCAAAGTTAGAGTCAAAAGGAAATTTTATTAAAAAGAGATAATACCACAAGTGTGGTCTCCTCTCAGAGTCAGAGAGTGAGGAGGACAGTGAGATAGATAGTGAGAGACAGAGAAAAAGCACTGAGAGGGACCCTGAGTGTTCAAAGAATTCAGTTTATATATCATTCTTTAGTTTCCATTTCCTTTGATATGGACATACAGTGAGGGAGGGGAAGGAGAAAAGTATTTTAGCATGAAAAAGTAACTATGTAGAGTGAAAGGCCTGCAGGCAGTTCCTAGCCTTTAATCCAAAGGTTCCCCATGATTTTAGCCATAGGGAATGACTCTTGGTTCCTGTTTCCCCTTCACAGATGTGGGGAATGAGCTTTTAGCAATCTCAGCAGAAACCTTTCTTTGTTCTGAGGTGTCCTCCTGGCCTGACTGCAGGGCTAATCAATATGTTGCAGTCTCTGATTTTGGCTTGATTAACATTTTAATTTTCATGCCTCCTCCCTAGTTAGGAGGACACAGAAGAAACAAGTAACTTTTTCAAGGGAGTTGGGAAAGACTTCAGTTAAGAGCTGACATTGGACCTAATTTTGAAAGATGAGAAGCAGTTGCCAAATGGAGAAGAGGTGCTGGAATAGATAAGTCAGAAACAAATGGTTAGGAGAGGCAAAGTTGCCAGAATTGTAATGAAGCAAAGATTTCCATTTTTAACATATGTGTCTCCTGTAATCAGAGAGTTAAATATACAGTCCCTTTAGAATAGAAAAGATTCAAGAAGAATGCCTTAAACCCTAATTTTTAAAATTATTTTAGCATGTTAAAATATCAAACCCAAAAGTTTATTTTCACTGCAGGTCATTTGCATTTAAGAGCAATGATTGGATTTGGGTGAATAGTATGTAGTAAAGGGAAAGTATTAAGAAGGGGTCTACTAATTATAAAACTAGGTGTTAAATTAATTAGTTTGATTAAACAATTGTTGCAGGAAGCGACACCCAATGGAGGAATTCAGACTCTCAGACATCTTTGTTAGAGGAAGGAGAATTTAATGCTGGCAGAGAGCGTGGGGCATTCAACAGATCCAAAGCATGATCTCCCTTTGGTTAGATTTCTTACAGCTGATATATCCTCACAGTGTGCAGTGTCCATGCAAGGGCCCCGTGATTCCTTTGTATGAGGTTTTACATATTCCTCCTTACTCAGAGTGAGAACAGGTAGCTTTGGTGGAGGACTGCAGGGGAGGAATTTCCAGACCCTTGGTCTTACCAGCACCTTTATTGGATTCTTGAACAAAGAGATGGCACTCCTAGGCTTACAGACAGGGAGCAAGCAGCATTCATTGATGTCTGAGCCGCTCAGGGGGGTCCTTATCCGAAGGCTGAGCTCTCGCTATAACACAGCAAACAGTTCCACAGTCTTGACATTCCTATACAGCTACAGAGATAGGGAAGGGGCCGGAGAATCATTGAGGTGGGGATGCAGCTGTGGGAAACATGTTAACTGAAGAGCATAGGGCAGAATAGAGGAAGAGAGAGCAGTTTTAACCAGCCGAGTCGGTTATTTCTGCAGCCCTTTCCTTTGGATCTATTTTTACTTTCAGATGCCTCCACTCCTCTCTCACAATTAGTTTTTATCGAATATCTTTACAGTGACAGCCATTATGCTAAGCATTATTTTTACAAAAATAAGCGAGAGACTGCAGTTTGTCAGTTTGGTGGCTAAAATTTGGACAGTCCTCTTCAAATGCAGTGTGATCTACACATGGTATGGCATGACTAAGACTGGCAACCATTTTTATACATTTAAAGTCACATTTTTTATGTTTTTGTTGAGATGGTTTCTTCTCTCTCTTTTTTTTTTTGCATCTTCTTCACAATGTGTTTAAGAACACGATAATGTGCAATATTTTTTTCCATGAAATATTACCAAGCCAGTTATATTTCTAACCTATATTTATGTAGTTGGTTTTCTGGAAATGCAGGATTTATGCATATTGCTACTTCATCATGTTTGTTTTTTAGTCTATATTTTCTCAGCAAATGTGTTAACCACTCTACTCATTTTGTAAAAGTGGAAATTCAGTTACAGTGAGGTGATATTGTTGTGGCGCGAATGATTCTGAGACCCACGGAGCCAATTGAGATGAATTATGAGCCTTTATTAGCCGGCCAGCGACTGACTCAACCACGCAGGGTTAGAGGAGATCAGCACCGAGCTTCCAGAGGAGTCAGCTTATAAAGCCTCCTACTACATCCTTGAATAAGCAGATTACAAGAAGCAGAAGTTAGTCATTAATCTTTTCTACAAAGGTAAGTGTATCCGGGGAACTCTCAGATCAAACAGGGCCTAGTAGACAGTTTTATTATTTTCACCTTGGGATGTTGCACTTCTCCTGGGGCTGGTGCCTGGAGATATCACCTCCCTGTGACTGAGTTACTGCTTGCACCTGGAGATACCACCTCCCTGAAACTGGAGAATTTCCACTTTTACAATATCTCCAGGCACCAGCCCCCAGGGAGAGCAGTAACTCAGTTACAGGGAGGTGATATCTCCAGGCGCCCACCCCAGGAGAAGCACAACATTCCAAGGTGCAGATGATAAAACTGTCTGCTAGGCCCTGTTTGATCTGAGAAGTTCCCCAGATACATTTATCTTTGTACAAAACGTTAATGGCTAACTTCTGCTTCTTGTAATCTGTTTATTCAAGGATGTAGTTAGTTGGAGGCTTTATAAGCCGCCTCCTCTGGAAGCTCGGGGCGGATCTCCACTAACCCTGCATGGTAGAGAGTCAGTCGCTGCGGGCTAATAAAGGCTCATAATTAATCTCAATTGGTTCTGTGGGTCTTAGAATCGTTCGCACCATAACAATTTTTCTATTAGAAACACTAACAAGGCAAATTCACACTTTCATCTCTGAGCTTGAGGTTAAAATAGTTAAATATCAGAGATTTTTTAAAATTTAAATCTGGTCATGCGATTTGTCTATATAATATTTTTTTCTCAGTGGCTCCCTGTGCCTTCTGGGACAAGGTCCCAAATCACTGGATGAGTTTTCTCAGTTATCTTATTATACAGAAGAGAATATGTTGCCCTAATTCAGGCTGCTTTTAGCTTGGGGTCTGCATATGTGCTTTTGTCTGAAATGCTTCTTTTTCTTTTATTTAACTAACTCCTATTCTTCTGGGAAAATTCAGATCAGAAGCTTCCTCTCCAAGAAGTCTTTTTCAGTCCTTCTGATCCTAGAAATGAGCCCCTACATTAGCAGTCTGCAGTGCTCTTTACTTCACAGACTACCTTGAGATGACTGACTGATGTGTCTGCTTCCCTAGGATGTTGTAAGCCTCCTAGTAGCATAACTTTCACCTTGTTGAATTCTATATTCCTTATTACTGACACATGTATATAAGTGAACTCAAAAATAAGAAAAGACTTGCCGCTGCATTAATCTCATATACAGAATTTACTCTTTGAGATTTAACTGAAAGAAAAACTATGATTGGGGAGGGGCGATAGAATGTTTGGAGAAGGCCACATAGTATAGAGATAAACAGAATGGAGTTAGCATATATAAGTTCAAATTTTGTTTCTGTGACATGTTATTTATTTGAGATAGAAAAGTTTTGTAATCTATTTTCTCTATTCCTGAACTTTATCATCTTTAAAATAGATATGGCAATAGATTTCATTTGTTGTGTAAAAAATAAGTAAACTATTGAATGCAAAACACTTGTAAAAATGCTTGATGCTTAGTGAGTGCTAATAAGAGTCAGCTATTATTATTTTTAGGATAGTACAAAAAATAGTAACAGCAGCAATAGTAATTAAAGTGCTAATTTAAATTTAAAAACAAAAAAGAAATAAAGGTTGGAGTTAGATTCGGCATTCACCTAAATTCAGTTTTTTCTTCTTATCTTCTCCATCTCAGCCTCTCATGAAACAACACAATCATTCAAGCTTGGTTGAATTTGTGTTCCTTGGTTTCCCTGAAGGAGGACCGTCACAGGCTGGCTTTTTGTCCTGTTGTTGGTGGCATACCCATTCACTATCTGTGACAACATGCTCATCTTCTTAGTTATATGACTAAATGTAGCCCTACACATACCCACGTACCACATTATCAGTATTCTCTCCTTCTTGAGCTCTGGTATACAGACACTATAATCTCCAAGATGCTAACTAATCTTCTCAGTGAGAAGAAGACTATATCTTTTGCAGGATGCCTTCTTCAGACCTACTTCTTCCACTCCCTAGGAGCCTCTGAATGCTACCTTCTTACAGCCATGGCCTATGACCAATATCTGGCTATCTACTGGCCCCTCCACTACCTTGCAATTATGACCCCAACACACTGTATGAAGATGGCTGTTGGTTGTTGGACTTGTGGTCTAACAACTGCAAGAGCTGAAGTCATAATGGTCTCCCAGCTCCCTTTCTGTGGCTACAATGAAATTAAACACATCTTCTGTGACTTTCCACCTCTGCTGACCCTGGCCTGCAAGGACACAACCACTAATGTCCTGGTGGACTTTACCATCAATGCCTTTATTATCATTATTACCTTCCTCTTTATTATGGTTTCTTATGGAAGAATCATTTGGACCATACTGAAAATGAAAACAACAGCAGGAAGAAAGAAAGCCTTTTCTACATGTAGCTCACATCTCATTGTGGTCCTCATCTTCTTTGGGAGCATTATCTTCATGTATCTGTGGCTAAAGAAGAGCTATTCACTGATCATTGATCGAACACTTGCTGTAGTCTACTCTGTATTAACACCGCTAGTCAACCCAATTATCTACAGTCTCTGTAACAAGGAACTCACTAAGTCCATTAAGAGAACCATCTTTCAGAAAGGGAAGAGAGTTAGTGCAACTCACCATTGACCTCCGACCAACATCCTTCCCTGACTTCATTGTTGATCTCATAAATGTTCTATAGACTTTTTTGTCCTGACCTTGAGTAATCACACATGCAATGGATCTCATCTCCTCTTATCTTTCAAAGACTTTATTTTTTTATGTTTTTCTTTTGTTTTGTAAATCTTTATGTTTTCCATTCTTTATTTTATTAGTGCTTTCTGGACTTAATAATACACTACTATCTCCATTATTATTATAATTTTATTAAACTTATTGGGGTGACTGCACTAATAAAATTATATAGGTTTCAAGTATGCAATTCAATAATACACCATATGTATGTTACATTGTGTGTTCACCACCCAAAGTTAAATTTCCTTCCACGAAGGGGATCAAATATATGGTGACAGTAGTATGTCTATTCTTAAAAACAAACATACAAAAGTCCTAGCCACAGCAGTCACATAAGAAAAAACATTGGAAAGGAAGATGTAAAACTCTCATTATTTGCAGATGACATGATATATACAGAAAATCCTAAAGACTCCACCAAAAATTATTTAGAAATTATTATAAATAAATTCAATAAAATTGCAGAATACAGAATCAATATACAAAAATCTGTTGCATTTTTATACACTGATAATGAACAATAGACGAGGAAATTAAGAAAATAATCTCATTTACATTTGCATTAAAAGGCATAAAATAACTAGAAATACATTTAATCAAAGAGATGAAAGACCTGTACTCTGAAAGCTATAAGACATTGGAGAAAGAAATTGAAGAAGATACAAATAAATGGAAAGATATACCTTGCTCATGGGTTGGAACAATTAATATTAAAATGTTTTTACTACTTATACATATTCCATGCAATCTCTATTAAAATATCAATGGTATTCTTCTCAGTATTAGAACTAATCTTAAAATCTACATGGAACCACAAAAGGTTTGAATAGCCAAAAAGCAATCTTAAGAAAGAACAAAAGTAGGAAGTATTACTCTACTTGATATCAAATTAAACTAAAAGCCTACAATAATCACCATGGTATTGGGATAAAATCAGATATATAGATCTACGCAATATAATAAAGAACCCCCAAATAATTTTTTTGCTTATACAGAGAATTTAACCTATGACAAAGAAAGCAAGAATATACAATGGAATAAAGGCAAGAATATACAATGGAAAAATGAGATAGATACATGCAAAAAAAAAAAAAAATGAAGTACAACCACTTTATTACACCATATACAAAAATAAACTCAAAATGGATTAAACACTTAAATGTAAGACCCAAAATCATAAAACTCCTAAAAGAAAACATAGGCAGTAAACTCTCTGGCGTGGCTTAGTGATATTTTTTTCTGATATGTTGCCTTGAACAAAGAAAAAATAAACGTATGGGATTGATAGATTTTGGAGACATGGCACAGTGTGAGATATCCCCAGATTTCTCCCCTTGAAACAACAATAAGCTGAATGTCTCAAACTCAACAATAAATACCCAAATTGCACACCAGCACATCTGAGCGTAGGATCTGTGCATAAGAGCTACCAAAGGTAAGAACCCTGGGTATCAGGTGGCGAACTGAGAGAAGTAAAGAAGCTGCCTCCAGCAGCCACCAGAGAACCTTATAGGAGGAGGGAGAGGGGTGAGGTGCGGCGACTTCCCTGAAAAGCCCTGCCTGGGAGTTCTGTGAACTCCTCGTGGTAGGTAGCAGGGCCCAGTCATAAGAGCAAAATGCAGAGAAGTGAGACAGCAAAGAAACAATTATTGATTTTTACTGGCTGTGGTTTCCAAACCAAGGCTGAGCTGCAGCCCCAAACTCCCAACCCAGAAGACCCCTCCCTCATATACTCTGAGACGGAACATCACGGAGAACCAGGGGAATCTCAGTAAACGCTACAGAAACTGATCCTAACATTGACAGGAACTGAGACTGTGGGTAGCGAGCATGGGTAAATATCTGTAAGAAAATAAAAAGGCAATATTAAGGCTTTATATAAAGCAGGGATCTAAGAGGCTTAGATGCCGCCTACTGGAAACCAAAAGAAAAGTGCCTTCTTTGCAACAGGCTAAAGAGAGACCTTTATATAATAAATCTTCTTTCTGGAATAACAGCAGAATACATTTCCATTAGTGCCCAGGTGGAGAAATAGTCTATTAAACACCATGAACAACCAAGGTGACAAGGAATCTCAGAAAGAAAGAGAAAAAATCTCCAGATAAGAAGCTTACATACATAAAAATATGCAACTTAAATGACAGAGAAATCAGGATGGTAATTCTGAAAACACTCAGTGAATTCCAAAACGAGTCATATCAACAATTTTAGAAATTGAAAAAAACACCTAGATGAGCAGAGCAAGGAGACTGACCCTCAAAAAGAACCAAATAGAACTTCTAGAGATGAAGAACACACTGCAAAAGCTGAAAAATGAAATAGCGAGCTTAGGAAATAGAGTCGACCAAATAGAGGAAAGGATCAGTGATACTGAACACAGAAATCTAGAAATAAATCAGAAGAAGGAAGAGAGAAACTGAAGAATAGAAATAATAAAAGAGAAATTAAGAACTAGCTGATATCATCAGGAGAGGCAATGAAAAATAATGAGCATTACCCAAGGCAAGGTAAAGGAGCAGGGATTAGAAAGCATTTTCAGACAAATAGTTGATGAAATTCCCAAATCTAAAGAATGAGCTGGATCTTGGAATTCAAGAAGTCAACAGAACACCCAATTATCTCAACCTTCATAAAGACCTTCACCAAGACACACTGCATTAAAATTATTAAAAATCAACATCAAAGACAGAATCCTCAGGGCAATTAGGGAGAAGAAAACGGTAATTTATAAAGGAAAACCCATTAGATTATCCTCAGACTTCCCAGCACAAACCTTACAAGCCAGAAAGGAATGGAATCAAATATTTAAATTCTTAAATGAAAGTAACTACCATTCTAGAATAACGTATCCAGCTAAGCTCTCCTTTAGCTATGAGGAGAAATTAAGGCCTTTCCAGAAATAAAAAAAATTGAGAGAATTCTCTACTACGAGGACTGCACTACAGGAAATACTGAAAGGGGTCAGCTCACCTAAAACAAAATGACAAAAAAACAAAAACAAAAACATAATTAGGAGTAAATTGACAATCAGGTAAACAGAAGCAGAAGAGAGCAACCCTTACTGATAATAGGGCATTATACACTTAAATAAGAAGAGAATTACTATAGCAAGATAGTAATGAACATTCAGCATACATAGAGACAAACTGAGATAACAATGACTGAAAAGGGGAGGATAAAATATCCAAATTTACAAAGGTGAATGGAGATAAGGCACACACAGAAGAAAATGGACGACTGTATATGTATATATATACATATATATATATGTATATATATATGTATATATATACATATATATATAAAACTATCCTTTGCATATTTGTAATGGTAACTGCACACAGAAGATTCAAAAGGGAAGTATATAACATATAACAAGAAGAACTAGAGGAAAAACCAACAAAGCCAACCAAAATAAAGAAAACAGAAACACAAGGACAAGGAAGCAATGAAAACACCAATCTACCAGAAGCAAAAGATAAAATGGCTCTAAGAAGACCTCATATTTCAATAATCATCCTAAATGTAAATGGACTGAATTCACAAATAATAAGGCACAGAATAGATAAAAAAACACAACCCAACCATATGCTGCCTCCAGGAGACACATCTCAGCTCCAAAGACAAATATAGACTCAAAGCGAAAGGGTGAAAAATGATATTTCAAGCAAAAGGCATTCATAGAAAAGAGGGAGTAGTGGTACTGGTATAAGACGAAATAAATTTCAAAATAAAAATAGTAAAGAAAGATACTGAGGAACACTTCATAATTATAAAGAGAATCATGCACCAAGAAGACATAATACTTATTAATATCTATGCTTCCAATCAGGGAGCCGTAAAATATGTAAAGCAATTACTAACAGAACTAAAGGGAGAAACAGACCAAAACACTATTGTAGTAGGGGACCTAAATGCCCCACAGTTGGATATGGACAGATCATCCAAACAGAAAATCATTAAAGAAATAGCATCTTTAAATGACACATTAGACCAACTAGACATAATTGACATTACAGAACCTTCCTTTCCAAAACAGCTGCTTATACATTCTTTAGTGCTCATGGCACATTCTCAAGAATTGACCACATACTGGGACACAAAGAGAGCCTCAACAAACATAAAAGGGTTGAAATTATACTAACCATATTCTCTGATCATAAGGCTTTGGAACAAGAGATCAATTGCAGTAAGAAAGCAGAAGGAACTACAAATACTTGAAGATTAAAAAACTTACTATGCAAGAATAAACTGGATTACAGAAGAAATCAAAAGAGATATCAAGAGATACATAGAAATGAATGATAATGATAGCACAAATATCAAAACTTTTGGGACATGGCAAAAGCAGTCATAAGAGGAAAGTTCATATCATTAAAGGCCTATTTCCAAAATCAAGAACGAGCCCAAATAAACCTAATGCATCATGTTAAAAAAAACTAGAAAAGAAAGAAGAAATGAAGCCTAAAGTCAGCAGAAGAAAAGAAATTATCAAAATAGAGCAGAAACAAATAAAAAAAACAGAAAAAATAAATACAACAAATAGCTGGTTCCTGAAGAGGTAAATAAATTGACAAACCTTGGGCTAGACTCACTAAAGAAAATAGAGAAGAGACACAAATAAACAGAATCAGAGATGAAAGGGGAAATTATGACTGACATCTCAGAAATACAAAGGATCATGCACAAATACTATGAAAAAGTATATAACACCAAATTTAGTAATTGAGAAAAAATGGACCACTACTTAGAAAAATACAACCTTCCTAGATGAATCAAGAAGAACTGGAAAATCTAAATAGACCGATCAGCAGTATGGAAATTGAAACAGTCAACAAAAACCTCCCCCAAAAGTAAAAGTCCAGGACCAGATGGCTTCACCAGTGAATTTTACCAAACATTCAAAGAAGATTTAATACCTATTCTCCTCAAACTCTTCCAAAAATCCAAGGGGAGTCAATACATCTCAACTCATTTTATGAGGCCAATATAACCCTGATACCAAAACCTGGTAAAGATGACTCCAAAAAAGAAAAATACAGACCAATATCTCTCATGAACACAGATGCAAAAACCCTAAATAAGATACTAGCAAACCAAATACAGCAACATTTTTAAAAGATTATACACCATGATCGAGTGAGCTTCATCCCAGAGGCATAGGAATGGTTTTACATATGCAAATCAATTAATGTGATACACCACATAAATTGAAAAGAAGAATCATATAATCCTATCACTAGATGCAGAAAATGGATAAGATACAGCATCCAATTATCATCAAAACACTTAACAAAATTGGTATAGAAAGAAAGTAACTTAGCATAATAAAGGCCATCTATGAAAAACCTTTAGCCAATATTATACTTAATGGTGAAAAAATAAAAACCTTCTCTCTAAGATCAGGAACAAGGCAAGGCTGTCCACTATTGCTACTGTTATTCAATATAACATTGGAGGTCCTAGCAAGTGCAATCAGGCAAGAGAATTATATGAAAGGCATCCAAATAGGAAACGAAGAAGTCAAACTGTTACTATTTGCAGATGACATGATTCTCTATATAAAAAAACCGTAAAGACTCCACAAAGACACTATTAGAAACAATAAGCAAATACAGTAAAGTCTCTGGATACAAAATCAACGTTCAAAATTCCATAGCATTCCTATAGTCTAATAATAAAGTGCCAGAAAAAGAAAGAAAAAAATTATTCCTTTTGCAATTGCAACGAAAAGAATAAAATACCTAGCAATAAATTTAGCAAAACATGTAAAGGACCTATATAATTGAAACTATAAGACCCTATCAATAGAAACTGAAGAAAATACAAAGAAATGGAAAGATATTTTGTGTTCTTGGATTGAAAGAAACAACATAGTTAAGATGACCATATTTTTATACAGATTTAATGCACTCCACATGAAAATCTCATCTGCATTTTTAAAAGAAATAGAACAAAAAAGTCATCATATTTTTGTGGAAGCACAAAAGACCCTGTATTGCAAGAGCCACCTTGAAGAAAAAGAACAAGAATGGAGGCTTCACACTGCCTGACTTTAAATTATACTGCAAAGTGATTATAATCAAAATGGCATGGTATTGGCAGAAAAACAGACACATGAACCAGTGGAACATAATCGAGAATCTAGAAGTAAACCCATATTTATGTGGGCAAATAATTTTCAACAAAGAAGCCAAAAACATACAGTAGAGAAAGGAATACCTCTTCCATAAACGGTGCTGGGAATACTGGAAAGCCACCTACAAAAGAATGAAACTAGACTATTTATCACCACACACCAAAATTAACTCAAAATGAATTAAGGACCCGAGTATAAGACCTGAAATAATAAAATATATAGAAGAAAACACAGGAACTAAATTCAAGAACCTTAGACTCAAAGAGGATTTTGTGAATTTGGCCTTAAAAGCAAGAGAAGTAAAAGCTAAAATAAATAAATGGGAATACATCAAACTAAAAAGCTTCTGCTCAGCAAAAGAAATCATCAATAAAGTAAAGAGACATCCGTTGAATGGGAAAATATATTTGCAAGCAACACCTCCAATAAAGGCCTAATATCCAAAATATATAAAGAACTCATACAACTCAATAACAAGAAAAACAAACAAAAAATTTAATAAAAAAATTGACATAGGACCTGAATAGACACTTCTCCCTAGAGGACATACAAATGGCCAGCAAATATATGAAAAGATGCTCGACATCGCTAGCTAGTAGGGTAATGCAAATCAAAACCACAGTGAGATACCTTCTTACAACTTTTAGAATAGTTATAATCAACAGAAGTAATAACAATTGTTGGAGGGGATGCCGAGAAAAAGAAACCTTCATACACTGCTGGTGGGACTGCAAATTGGTACAGCTGCTATGGAAAACATTATGGAGGTTCCTCAAAAAACTAAGAATTGATCTACCATATGATCCAGTATTCCCTCTACTGGATATTTACCTCGAAGACTTGAAAACCTATATCCAAAAAGATATTTGCACACTAATGTTTATAGCAGCATTATTCACAATGGCCAAGACATGGAAGCAACTGAAGTGTCCTACGATAAATGATTGGCTAAAAACGCTGTGGTACAGATATTCAATGCAATATTACTCAACCATAAGAAGAGATGAAATATTGCCATTTGCGACAACATGGATGGACTTCGAGATAGTCATGCTAAGCAAAACAAATCAGAAAAAGTTGAGAATCACATGATATCACTTATATGTGGGATATAAACCTAAAAGCAACAAATGAACAGGACAAACAAACAGAGACTCATGGACATAGATAATAGACTAGTGGTTACCAGAGAGTAGGGGGTGGGGAGGTCGCGGAAGGTAGATGTGGTAAAGCGGGTCAGATATGGTGGGAGGGGGAGTGTGAAGTGGGTAAAGGGGATGAAATATATGATAGATGAAGGAAAATGTACTTTGGGTGGTAAACATATAATAGAATATACAGATGTCAAATTATAATGTACACTTGATAATTATATAATTGTACTAACCAATTTAAATCCAATAAACTTAATTAAATAAAACATATGGGTTTATATCAAACTAAAAAAGTTTTTGGATAGCAAGGAGACGATTAATAAACAAAAAGAAACGGACTGTGCGGAAGAAGATATTTACAAATGATACATCCAATAAGGGATTAATATCCAAAATATATAAGAACTCGTATAATTTAACACCATAAAATACCAAATAATCCAATTAAAAATGAACAGATTATCTGAGTAGACATTTCTTCAAAAAGGACATAGAGATAGGCAAAAGACGCATGAAAAGATGTTGAATATCACTAATCATCAGGGAAACTCAAATGAAAACCACAGTGAGTTCCTACCTGGTACTAGACTAAATAGGAAGATCACTTAGTAAATTATATAAAAGTCAAATCACTATGCTGTGCACTTGAAAGTAATATCAAATAATATTAAATGTAAACTTTAATGGAAAAATAAAATTTAAAAAATGAGTTGAAGTAGCTGTTTTCTTCTATTTCTTAAATTTTTCTTTTAACTCCTTTAATTATTATGTAATATTTGAGTGTTTAATACCCTATTCTGAATAAGAGCTGCAATTTTCCACTTCTGACTGTCTGTTAGTCATCTTACTTATAATTTTGTATTTTTTGTTTCAGGTAGAATGACCCCAATAGTATTTTATGTAATGCAGAACTTGTGGTGAAAAATTTCCTCAGCTCTGGAAAGATCTTCATTTCTCCTTCATGTTTATTGGGTAACTGTGCTAGATATATTATTCGTGGCTGGTAGTTTCTCTCTTTCAATAGTTTAAATATTTGATTCCTATTCCTTCGGCTTATAGAGTTTCTGCTTTATAGTCTGTCAATAATCTAATAAGATTTCCTTTACAGGTTACTGTCTTCTTTTCCCTGGCTGCCTTGAGAATTCTTTCTTTGTCATTAATTTTTGACCATTTTAATATAATATGCCCAGGATAAGGCATTATGGATTAAGATAATTAGGTGTTCTGTTTGTTTCTTGAATTTGAGGATTCAGCATTTTTCATAGATTTGGGAAGTTTTTGTCGACTATTTTTGTGAATAGTTTCTCTGTTCCCCTTTCCCTTTCTTCTCCTGGTATATTTATTATTCTTCTGTTACTCTTTCTGATGGAGTCAGATAGTTCTTGTAGAGTGTTGTTTTTTCCACTTTTTTTTTTTTAGTCTTTTCATTTCTTTTCACTCTCTTCTTCCATCTGTGCTATTCCCAGATTTTCATCTTCAATAGTACTAATTCTTTTCTCCATCTGGTCAGCTGTATTTTCTAAGCTCACTATTTCATTCTTTATCACTTTCATTGAGGTCCTCAACTCCAGAATTTCTATTTTGTTCTTTTTCTAAGTTTCAATATCTTTGGTAAAGTATTTTTTATCATTAAGTTTATTTCTGAGTTTATTAAACTGCCTATCTGAATTTTCTTGTACATAGTTGAATTTTTTAGAACTGCAATCTTGAATTTTCTGTCACTTAAAAAAGTGAAGAAGAAAACAATAGCTACTGCAACTCAGAAATGAACTCACAGCATAAGTAGGGATAATTTGTGGCAACAAAAACAAAAAGAGAGGGAATAAAAGTCTGCATTTACAAATGAGAATGGATATAAGATGCATGTAGAAGAAAAGACTACTGTATATATGAAACTTTCTTTTACATTAACTTATACACACACGATCTAGAAAGCAGACATGTAACATAGAAAAGAGGGAACAGACAAAAAATATATATAACATCACTAAACAAAAATAGCAGATAGAAACACAGGGGCAAAGAAACAATGGAGACTCTGAGCTACCAGAAAACAAAAGATGGAATGGATATTAAAAAAAATTCTCATATATCAATAATTAACCTAAATGTAAATAAACTAAACTCACCAATAAAGAGGCACAGAGTAGCAAATTGGAGTAAAAGAAATCAGAGGGGAAAGGAAAAAATTGCATAGATAATAGAGGCTCTGTTCATCTCTCTTACAACCAAATAAAAGCTGTGACAGAAACAAGGAGCAAATGGCAAGAAAAATCACCCAGGATCTATATGAACAAGCCCTACAACTAGGGAGAGAAATAAGAAATAACCCTATAATGGGAGGAGATAGGATGGGGCAAGGACATGAGGCTGTCCAGTCCTGAGTGACTGAGACAGCGGCCATAGCAGCAGCCGGCAGCTGCAGATACCTCTTAAAGGGGCCATTCACAGTGACAGACGTGCTCACTCTGAGCACCTGTGCCGGGTTGGCTGCACAGGGGCTACCAGGAATTTACAGAGAGACACTGTAAGTTGTCAGGTTGAGACACTTAGGCAAAATTTGCTCTGTATAGAAATGCTGGCAGTATCCATTATTCCTCTGTTGAGCCCTACCCCTTTCCAGTGTGTGGAATCAGAGCTGCCATAGTGGAGATGTCATCAAACTGGATAACAAAAGTCACTCCACTCAGAGAATTCTCTAAAACTCTGCCTCTCCCAATTCATGGCCTTAGCCAAGCCATATCCAGGTGTGTCCTCAGCAAGTCAGGCACCCCTTGCTGAGCAGCACCTAGACTCACACTGCTGACAGGTGACTGTGGGTTCTGGAGTGGCCATTTGAGGCATCTGTGGATTGCTTGCTGATTCTTAAGAGGTGACCCTGGAGGGGCACAGCCTTGGGCTAAATTTGGCCTGCAGCTAAATACCTTACATAGCCACATTAAGAAGACTGGGAAAAATTAAGGGCTTTGTTTAGTACATAAAAACAGACACAGAAAAACAGCCAAAATGAGAAAACAGGGAAGAAGAAACCATATGAGAGAACAGAACAGTGATTCAGAAATAATGGAGTCAAGCAACCTAACATATGTAGAGTTCAAAACACTGGTTATAAAGATGCTCAATGAACTTAGAGGAAGTGTAGATGACTTCAGTAAAAACTTTAACAAAGAGATAAAAAACAAACAAACATGGAAATGGAAATTATAAAAGGGAGCGAGTCAGAGATAAAAAACAAACAAACATGGAAATTATAAAAGGGAGCACATTATCTGAGATGAAAAGTACATTAAATGGAATAAACAGAGTGAATAAAGAAGAGAATCAAATGACCTATATAGAGGATGTGAAACCAAGAATACTAATTCAGAAGGGCAAGAAAAAAGAAGCCAAGACTATAATAATAATTTAAGGAGCCTATGAGACACTATTAAATGTAAAAAAAAAAAAAAAGTCACGTCATAGGGGTACTGAAAGGAAAACAAGATGTTGAAGAGCTATTTAAAGAAATAACGATGGAAAATTTCCCTAACATGGTGAAAGGAATAGACCTACAACCCCAGGAAGCTCAAAGAGTACCAAAAAAGATGAACCCAAAGAGGCCCACACCAAGACACACCATAATTTAAATGCCAAAGGTTAAATATAAAGGGATAATCTTAAAAGCGACAAGAGAAAGGCAGTTGTCTATAAGGGAGCAAATGGCAAGAAAAATCTGTCTGGCAGATTTTACCCATAAGACTGGCAGCTGATTTCTCAAAAGAAACTATGCAGGACAGAGGGGTTGGCACAAAATATTCGACATGATGAAAACCCGGGATCTGCAACCAAGAATTCTTTATCCAGCAAAGCTATCATTTAGAGTTAAAAGACAGACGAAAATGAACTGAGAGAATTTATCAATACCAAGCCAGTATAGGAAATGTCGGAACGACTTCTTTAAGAAGAAAAAAACATGTATCAAAAACAAGAATAAAGAATGGTAACAACTACATTCCTACCAATAAGTACCTCAAATGAAAAATAACTAAGTGCTCCAACCAAAAGATTGGTTGAATGGTTAAGAAAACAAGGCCCCTACATATGCTGCCTACAAGAGACTTACTTCAGATTAAAGGATACACACAGACTAAAAAGAAGGGGATGGAAAAAGATGTTGCCTTGATAGATCTAGAGGGTATTACATTGAATGAAATACATCAGATAGAAAAGACAAATATCGCATGATTTCATGTACATGTGGAATCTAAAGAACAAAATCATCAAAACAACAAAAGCAGAAATAAACTCATAGATATAGAGAATATTTAGAGGGATACTAGATGAGAGGGGGGTTGGGAGCACAGCAAAAAAAAAGCAAGGTGATTAAGAGGTACAAATGAATAATTGCAGAATAGACATGGAGATGTAGAGTGCAGCATGGGGAAGATAGTTAATAATGTCGTACTAAATACATAAGGAGGGAGAGGGGTACTAGATTTAGTGGGGTGATCACTTTGTAAGTTATGTAGATCATTGATCACTATGTTATACAACTGAAACTGGTATATTATTGTATGCCAACTATAATGAAAAAAAAATCATTGAATTGTACAATGTAAATACAAGCAACTAATTGTTATATTTCAATAGAGCCAAAAAAAAAAATGCTGCCTTAAAAAGATACTTCACAGCTACAAGGAGAAATGTAGACCCAAAGTGAAAGAATGGAAAATGATTCTCCAAGCAAATGGTATCCAGAGTAAGTGGGTGTAGTGTACTTATACCTGACAAAACAGACTTCAATATTAAAAAGAAAAAAAGGTAACAAGAGAAAAAAATGGATATTTCATAATAATTAAGGGGATGATATATCAATAAAACATAACATTTATCAATATATATGCTCCCAAACAGAGAACACCAAAAATATACAAAGCAGGAAAAACACAAATATGTGGATATTAAACAATGTGCTACTGAAGAATGACTGAGTCAGAGAAGAAATAAAAGAAGAGATTAATAGATACATAGAAAGAAATGAGAATGAAAATACAACATAATAAGAAGAAAGTTCATATCATTACAGGCCTATTTCAATAAATAAGAATGAGCCCAAATAAACAACCTAACATTATATTTTTAAAAAAACTAGGAAAAAAAGAACAAAGTCATCAGAAGGGAGAAAATAAAAATTATAGAAGAATTAAAAGAAACTGAGAACAAAAGAATAGAAAAAATTACTGCAATGATTAACTGGTTCTTTGAAAAAAATCAATAAAACTGACAAAATTCTGCCTAGACTGACAATGAGAAAAACAGAAAAGATACAAATAAATAAAATCAGAAATGAAAGATGAAAAGTCATGACAGATACCACAGAAATACAAAGAATCATATCAGTATACTATACAATATTATATGCCACCAAATTTAATAACCTGGGAGAAATGAACAAGTTCTTA
Organism: Pteropus vampyrus; assembly: GCF_000151845.1. Lineage (NCBI taxonomy): Eukaryota > Metazoa > Chordata > Mammalia > Chiroptera > Pteropodidae > Pteropus > Pteropus vampyrus. Next base: position 520,390 of record NW_011889496.1, on the reverse strand, counting down.
GAAATATAAAACCTTCCTCTACTGAATCACAAAAGAATGAAAATCTAAATAGACAAATCTACAGTAAGGAAATTGAAACAATCATCAAAAACCACCCCAAAAGTAAAAGTTCAGGACAAGACGGCTTTGCTAGTGAATTCTACCAAACATTCGTAGATGATTTAATATCTGTTCTTCTCAAACTCTTTCAAAAAATTGAAGAAGAGGCAAAACTTTCTAACTTATTTTATGAGGCCAATATTACCCTGATACAAAACCTGGTAAAGATAACACACAAAAATTAAAATATAGACCAATATCTCTGACAAATACAGATTCAAAAATCTTAAAGTACTAGCAAATCAAATACAATACATTAACATGACAATCAAGTGAGGTTCATTCCAGGGCACAAGGATGATTTAACATATGCAAATCAATTAATATGATATGCTACATAAACAAAATAAAAGATAAAAACCATATGATTATATCAATAAATGCAGAAAATGCTTTTGACAAGATATAGCATCCATTTATAATTAAAATACTTAATAAAATGGATATAGAAGGAAAGTACCTCAACATAAAAAAAAAAGTATATAACAAACTCTTAGCTAATATCATACTTCATGGTGAAAACTGAAAGCTTTCTCTCTAAATCAGGAAAAAGAGAAGCATACCCACTTTCACTACTCTTATTCAATACAGTATTGACAGTCCTTGCTAGAGCAATCAGGCAAGAGATAAAATAAAAGGCATCAAAACAGGGAATGAAGAAGTCAAATTGTCACTTTCTGCAGATGACATGATTCTCTATATAGAAAATCCTAAAGACTCCACTGAAAAACTGTTAGAAACAAAAAACATATTCAGTAAAGATACAGAATACAAAATCAATATATAAAAGTCCATAGCATTTCTATACACCAAGAATAAATTTTAAGAAAAAGAAATTTAAAAATTTCATTTGCAATTGCAACAAAAAGAATAAACTTCTTAGTTATAAACCTAACAAAGCATGTGAAGAACCTATACACTGAAAACTGTAAGATATTATTAAAATAAATTGAAGACACACAAAGAAATTAAAAGATATTCCATGTTCATGGACTGGATTAATCGACATAGTTAAAATAGCCATATTACCCAAAGCAATATGTAGATTTAATGCAATCCCCATTGGAATCCTAATGGCATTAAAAAATATATATATATATATCATCAGATTTGTATGAAATCACAACAAACCCAAAATAGCCAAAACAATCCTGAGAAAAATGTACAAGGTCAGAGGTTTCAGGTTGCCTAGCTTCAAATTATAATGCAAAGTGGCAATAATCAAAACAGCTTATTGGCAGAAAAACAGACAAAAAGACCAAAGGAACAGAATTGAGAGTCCAGAAATAAAACCCCGTGTATATGGGCAAATAATTTTTGACAAAGGAGCCAAAAATATACAGTGGAGAAAAAAAGCCTCTTCAATAAATGGTGCTGGGAAAATTGGAAAGCCACATTGAAAAGAAAGAAACTAGACTGCTGTCACCATATACTAAAATTAACTCAAAATGGATCAAAGACCTAAATATAAGTAAACTGGATGAAGAATACAATAGGTACTAAACTCGTAAACCTTGAATTTAGAGAGGATTTTTATGAATTTGAAGCAAAATCAGAAATAAAAGAATGGGAAACTAAAAATCACAGCAAAAAAAAAAATAGTAATCAAGAAGATGAAGAGGCAACCAACTGAATAGGAGAAGATAATTATAAACAACACCTTCGATAAAGGGCTAATATACAAAAAATATTTTAAAAACTCATACAACTCAAAACAAAAAGAAATCAACCAATCCAATTAAAAAATTGGCAGAGCATGGGAGTGTGTTGGGAGGACCGGGTAAAAAAAAATGAAGGGATGAAGAAGTACAAATTAGTAGTTATAAAACAGTAAGGGATGTAGAGTACAGCATAGGAAATATAGTCAATATTATTGTAATGGCTATGTATAGAGCCAGGTGGGTGCTAGAGTAATTAAGGATCACTTCATAAACTATATGAATGTCTAATCATTGTGCTGTATACATGAAACTAATATATGTGTGTGTGTGTGTGTGTGTGTGTGTGTGTGTGTGTGTGTATATATATATATATATAAATGCATGCAGAAGACATGAACAGACACTTCTCCCAAGAAGACATACAAATGGCCAACTGACAAATGAAAAGATGCCCAACTTACTTCACTAGCTATTAGGGAAATGCAATCAAAACCACAATGAGATACCATCACACACTTGTTAGAATGGTTATCATCAACAGGACAAGTAATAACAAGTGTTGGAGAGGTTGTGGAAAGAAAGAAACCCTACAGTGCTGCTGGGAATGTAAACTGATACAGCAACTATGGAAAACAATATGGAGGTTCCTTGAAAAAACTAGGTAGGATTCTAGGAAAAGTGGCAGAGTGAGAGACGTCCTCAGATCTCTCCCCTTGAAACAACAATAAGCTGAATACCTAAAACTCAACAATAAACATACAAACTGCACATCAGCACATCTGAGTGTGGGATCTGCGCATAAGAGCTACTACAGGTCAGAACCTTGGGTGTCAGGCGGTGGACTGAGAGAAATAAAGAAGCTACCTCTCCCAGCCACTGAAGCTCACTGTAGGAGGAGGGGGAAGAGCGACTAATCAGCCTGCCTGAAAGTGCCAGAACTTCTAATAGCCAGCAGCAGGACCCAGTCATCAGGGCAGAAAGCAGAGAAGTGGGATGAGACTGTAGAGAAACAACAGTTGATTTTTACTGGCCCCGGCAGCAAAACTGAGGCTGAGCCACAGCCCCCAATACCCAACCCAGAGGGCCCCTCCTGCCATATACTCTGAGACGGAACATCGTGGAGAACTAGGGGAAGCTCAGTAAATGCTACCGAAACTGTTGCTAACACCAGCAGGGACTGAAACTGAGAGTAGCAAGAGTGATTAAATAGCTACGAGAAAATTAAAAAAGACATTTAGGCTTTATATAAAACAGGGATCCAAGAGGCATAGGCGTCACCTACTGGAAACCAAAATAAAAATGCCTTCTTTGCAGCAGGTTAAAGAGAGACCTTTATATAATATATCTTCTTTCTGGAAAAAACAACAGAATACACTTCCATTAATGCCCAGTGGAGAAATAGTCCATTAAACACCAAGGTGACAACCATGAACAACCAAGGTGACAAGGAATCTCAGAAAGAAAGAGAAAAATCTCCAGAAAATAAGCTTACAGACATAGAAATATGCAACTTAAATGACAGAGAAATCAGGATGGTAATTCTGAAAAAACTCAATGAGATTCAAAGCAACTCAAATCAACAATTTTAGGAATTGAAAAAACACCTAGATGAGCAGAGCAAGGAGAATGAAACCCTCCAAAGGAACCAAATAGAACTTCTAGAGATGAAGAACACACTGCAAGAGCTGAAAAATGAAATAGCAAGCTTAGGAAATAGAGTCGACCAAATGGAGGAAAGGATCAGTGATACTGAATGCAGAAATCTAGAAATAAATCAGAAGAAGAGAGAAATCAAAGAATGAAAAATAATGAAAGAGAAATTCAAGAACTAGCTGATATCATCAGTAGAGGCAATGAAAAATAATGAGCATTACTGAAGGCAAGGTAAAGGAGCAGGGATTAGAAAGCATTTTCAGACAAATAGTGGACGAGAATTTCCAACTATAAGGAATGAGCTGGAGCTTGGAATTCAAGAAGTCAACACAATACCCAATTATCTTAACCCAAAAAGGCCTTCACCAAGACACATTGTATTAAAATTATCAAAAATCAATGGCAAAGACAGAATTTCAGGGCAGCCAGGGAAAAGAAGATGGTAACTTAAAAAGAAAACCCTATAGATTATCGTCGAACTTATCAGTGCAAACCTTAGAAGCCAGAAGAAATGGAATCAAATATTTAAATTATTAAGTGAAAGGAACTACCATTTTAGAATAATGTATCCAGCTAAGCTCTCCTTTAGATATAAAGGAGAAATTAAGAGCTTTCAGACATACAAAAATTGAGAGAATTCTCCACTATGAGACCTGTATTACAAGAAATACTGAAATGTGTCAGCTCATCTAAAACAAAATAACAAAACAAAACAAAAACACAATTGGGAGTAGAGTGACTATTAGGCAAATACAAGCAAAGAAGTGTAACTCTTACTAAGAACACAACATTATAAGCTTAAATAATAATAAGAGAATTGCTATAGCAAGATAATAATGAACACTCAGCATATATGGGGACAAACTGAGATAAAAATGAGGAGGATTCAAAGATCCACATTCGCAAGGGGGAAAGAAGATAAGGCACACAGAAGAAAATGGATGATTGTGTATATATATATATATATATATACACACACACACACACACACATATATCTCCTTTCCATATTCGTAATGATAACTACATACCAAAAATTCAGAACTGAAGTATACAACATAAAACAAGAAGAACCAGAGATAAAACCCAGAAAAACTAACCAAAATAAAGAAAACAGAAATACAAGAACAAGAAGCAATGGAAACACCGGCTACCAGAAAGCAAAAGATAAAATGGCTCTAAGAAGACCTCATATTTCAATAATCATCCTAAATGTAAATGGACTGAACTCACCAATAATAAGGCACAGAGTTGCAGAAGGAATCAAAAAACAAAACCCAACCATATGTTGTCTCCAGGAGACACATCTCACTCCAAAGACAAATATAGATTTAAAGTGAAAGGATGGAAAATGATATTTCAAGCAAATGACATTCAGAGAAAAGTGAGAATAGTGGTACCAAGATTGGGCAAAATATTGACTTCAAAATAAAAAAGGTAAATAATAAAGAAAGATACCGAGGGACACTTCATAATGATAAAGGGAATCATGCTCCAAGAAATAACACTTATTAATATCTATGCTCCCAATCAGGGAGCCCCAAAATATGTAAAGCAATTACTAACAGAACTAAAGGGAGAAACAGACCAAAACACTATCGTAGTAGGGGACCTAAATACCCCACTGTCGGATATTGACAGATCATCCAAACGGAAAATCATTAAGGAAATAGCATCCTTAAATGACACATTAGATCAACTAGACATAATTGACATATACAGAGCCTTCCATCCCAAAACAGCTGCTTATATATTCTCTAGTGAACATGGAACATTCTCAAGAATTGACCGCATACTGGGACACATAAATAACCTCAACAAACATAAGAAGGTTGGAATCATATCAACCATATTCTCTGAACATAATGCTTTGAAATTAGATATCAACTGCAAAAAGAAATCAGGAAGAACCAGAAATATATGGAGATTAAACAAATGCTATTGAAGAATAACTGAGTCACAGAAAAAATCAAAAGATAGATCAAGAAATACATAGAAACATTGATAATGATAGTATAACATATCAAAACTTTGGGACATGGCAAAAATGGTCTTAAGGAAAATTCATATGATTACAGACCTATCTACAAAAACAGGAATGAGCCCAAATAAACAACCTAACACTTCACCTTAAACAATCTAAAAAATAAAGAAAAAATGAAGCTTAAAGTCAGCAAAAGGAAAGAAATCATCAAAATTAGAGTAGAATTAAATAAAATTGAAAACAAACAAACAAACAAACAAACAAATAGAAAAATAAATACATCGAGGTGCTGGTTCTTTGAGAAGGTTAATAAAATTGATAAACCCTTGGCTAGACTCACTAAAGAAAAAAGGGAAAGGACACAAATAAAAAAAATCAGGGATGAAAGAGGGGAAATTACAACTGACATCACAGAAATAGAAAGGATCATGCAAGAATACTATGAAAAAGTATATAATAATAAATTTAATAACCCAGAAGAAATAGACTAGTACTTAGAAAAATATGATCAAGAAAAACTGGAAAATCCAAATAGAATGATCAGTAGTATGGAAATTGAAACAGTCAACAAAAACCTCCCCCAAAGTAAAAGTCCAGGAACAAATGGCTTCACCAGTGAATTCTACCAAACATTCAAAGAAGATTTAATACCTATTCTCTTCAAACTCTTCCAAAAAATTGAAGAGGAGTCAATACTTTCCAACTCATTTTATGAGGCCATTATTACTCTGATACCAAAACCTGGTAAATATAGCACAAAAAAATAAAACTATAGACCAATATCTCTCATGAACACAGATGCAAAAATCCTAAATAAGATACTAGCGAACCAAATACAGCAACATTTTTAAAATGTTAAAAAGATAATACGCCACAATCAAGTGGGCTTCATCCCAGGGGCACAGTGATTGTTCAACATATGCAAATTGATTAATGTGATACACCACATAAACAAATTTAAAAAATAAGAATCATATGATCCTATCACTAGATGCAGAAAATGACTTTGACAAGATACGGCATCCATTTATGATCAAAACACTTAACAAAATTGGTATAGAAAGAAAGTACCTTAACATAATAAAGGCCATATATGACAAAATCTCAGCCAACATTATATTTAATGACGAAAAACTAAAAACCTTCCCTCTAAAATCAGGAACAAAGCAAGGCTGTCCACTATTGTCACTGTTATTCAACATAACATTCGAGGTCCTAGCAAATGCAATCAGGCAAGAGAAAGATATGAAAGGCATCCGAATAGGAAACGAAGAAGGCAAATTGTCACTATTTGCAGATGACATGATTCTCTATATAGAAAACCCTAAAGACTCCACAAGAACACTACTAGAAACAATAAGCAAATACAGTAGTCTCTGGATACAAAATCAACGTTCAAAACTCCATAGCATTCCTGTATTCTAATAATGAAGTGTTGGAAAAAGAAAGGAAAAAAATTATTCCTTTTGCAATTGCAACAAAAAGAATAAAATACCTAGGACTAAATTTAACAGAATATGTGAAATACCTATATAATGAACTACAAGACCCTATTTAAAAAAAATCGAAGAAGACACAAAGAAATGGAAAGATATTCCATGTTCTTGAATTGGAAGAATCAACGTAGTTAAGATGACCATATTACCTAAAGCATTATACAGATTTAATGCAATCCTCATCAAAATCCCATCAGCAATTTTAAAGAAATAGAACAAAAAAATCATCAGATTTGTATGGAAGCACAAAAGACTCCGATTTGCCAAAGCCATTCTGAGGGGGAAAAAAAAATGAGACTGGAGGCATCAGTCTGCCCAACTTCAAATTATACTACAAAGCAACAGTAATCAAAACAGCATGGTATTGGAAGGAAAAAAAAAATGATACACAGACCAGTGGAACAGAAGAGAGAGTCCAGAAATAAACTCATATTTATATGGGCAAATAATTTTTGACAAAAATGCCAAAATATAAGTGGAGAAAGGAAAGCCTCTTCCATAAATGGTGCTTGTTAAATTGGAAGGCCATGTGCAAAAGATTGAAACTAGACTGTTGTCTATCACCATATACCAAAATTTACTCAAAATGGAATAAGGATCTGAATATAATACCGGAATAAATAAAATGCATAGAAGTAAACATAGGAACTAAGCTCAAGAACCTTAGACTTAAAGAGGATTTTATGAATTTGACCTCAAAGGCAAGGGAAGTAAAAGCTAAAATAAACGAATGGGACTACATCAAAACAAAAAGCTTCTGCTCAGCAAAAGAAATTGTCGACATGGTAAAGAGACAACCATACAAATGGGAAAATATGTTTGCAAGCAACACCTCCAACAAGAGCCTAATATCTAAAATATACAAAGAATTCATATGACTCAATAAAAGCAAAACAAACAAAACAAACAAATGATCCAATCAAAAAATGAGCAGAAGACCTGAACAGAAACTTCTCCCTAGAGGACATACAAATGGCCAGCAAATATATGAAAAAATGCTCAATATCGCCAGCTATTAGGGAAATGCAAATCAAAACCACAATGAGATCCCATCTCATATCTGTTAGAATAGCTATAATCAACAGAACAAGTAATAACAAATGTTGGAGAGGATGCGGAGAAAAAGAAACCCTCATATACTGCTGGTGGAACTGCAAATTGGTACAGCCACTATGGAAAACAGTATGGAGTTTCCTCAAAAAACTAAGACTTGATCTACCATATGCTCCAGCAATCCCTCTACTGGGTCTTTACCCCAAAGACTTGAAAACCCATATCCAAAAAGATATTTGCACACTGATGTTCAAAGCACCACCATTCACAGTGGCCAGGACATGGAAGCAACCGAAGTGTCCTATGACAAATGATTTTACTTATATTTAGGATATAAACTGAAAGCAACAAACATGACAAACAAACAGAGACTCATGGACATGAACAGTGGATTAGTGATTACCAGAGAGAAGGAGGGAAGGGAGTAGATAACAATTAAGAGAGTCAAATATTTGTGATGAAAGAAAATTTAGCTTTGGGTGGTGAACACACAATGCAATATACATATGATGTATTATAGAATGATACACTTGAAATCTATTTAATTTTATTAACCAATATCACCCCAATAAATTTAATTAAAAAAAATAAAATAAAAATAAAGAAAAAGAGTAATTACTAAAAAGAGAATTATTATCTGTATGTTCAAGCTAGCAGAGAAAATCAGTTTGTAGGGAAAAATATTAAAAGTTTTATAAATCCAATTAGAGGCAAAAAGGAAAAACATTTAGAGAGAAAAGAATTAAAAAAAAAACAAGAAACAAAAGTATTTTTGTATAACTACTTCCAAACATAGTCAAATCAAAAATATGTAAATATATTAAATATACCTTTTATAATGCAAAAAATCATATTAGATCTTTTAATCCAGTTATATGCTGCCTATAATGCATATATCTAAACATGCAGACACAAAATATGAAAAGAGGCAGAGAAAAGTTTTGGTGTGGGAATATTAATAATAAAAATCGAATTTATAATGTAGAAGCATTAGCAATATAGAGAAAAATGTTAAAGTATCATAAAGTATCACCAAAAACGTAATATTCCTACCTAGGTTACATCTAACAACATAGCTTCAAATTATGTAAAAGAAAAAAAAAGACAAAAACATGAGAAGAAATCAACACATTTTAACATGTCTTGGAGAGAAACGGAAATGATTATGGCAAGCAAATCAATAACTAAGGTTATGGAAAAGTTCAGCTTAAGCCTGATGACAGATAATAGATTGACAGATGATAAATGATAGATGATACATTGATAGATGATAGATGATAGATGATGATGATGAGAGAGAGATGATGAAGATGATGATAGATAGATAGATAGATAGATAGATAGATAGATAGATAGATAGATGGTAGATAGACAGGTAGATAATAGATGACATATAGAGAGATAGAGATAGATGATAGATAGATGAGATAGATAGATGATATTTATATATCATAACATATACATAATTAAGCTTAAGCTACATATGTCATATTTAGTAATATAATATATAAATTATATATTATATATAAACTTATGTATATATCCTACATACCAAACATATAGAGAAAATACATACTTTATTACACATGAAACATTTATAAAATTGATATAATTTATAAGGACATTCTATTTTAAAATACAGACTACTTACTAATTTCTTTGAATATAGCAATTGAAGTTGAAGAGAATAGATTGGGAAGAGATTATTGAAAGGAGTGGTATGCATCAAAAATAAATTTTATCTTCTTGATTATTTTACTTTAACCAGCATTGGAGCTGTTTAGTCTAAATATATAAGTTACATGGAAAAAATATCTTCTATAGCAAAGTAAACAATAAAACATTTAATTTTTAAAGAAAAAAATTTGTATTCAATTACGCATAGGAATACCACTGATTAAACTGATCCAAACCAGAGTTTTTCATGGACAACATTTAGACTTAGTGTTCTGTTCTCTGAGGTTTCAATTTCAGTTTGAGGGAAATTAAAATTAAGAAAATGAGAGTCTCTTATCTGAGTTTTAGAGGAACAGTGTTTAATCCCACACCCTCAGAGTATCTGACTCTTTTACTAAAGGGTTTAGTTATAAGAATAATAATTTTCTAGTTTCAAAATAAAAAGAATTGTGTTTTATAAAAGAGTAAATTTCCAACATGGGGAAAAATTACTGCATTCTAAGCAGGATTCTGTTACCTATGTGTGCAATGGCAAGGTTTTTTTTTTTTTTTATGGTTTGTGTAACTTTGTGAAATTTGGACAACGGCGTTTGCTACTAGAATTCCTGAAAGCAAAAACTAAAGATTGAATGGCACTCCTGAATGGAGCTGTACAACAGGAGGGCCCTGGGAGTAATTCTCAGCTCAGAACAATAATAAAAGTACCAAGAGCATTGATTAATTATAACATATTTAATAAGCATTGTGGACTCTGTACTCTGAATTTTATACACATTATAACATTTAATCTTTGGAATCCTTGAAGATCCCATGTTATAGATAGGAACGATGAGACTCAGGATACCTTTGTTAATTCAAGCTTGTACAGCCGGAAAGTGGAAAAGCCAAGATTTATGTTTAGGAAGTATGATCTCGAAGGTCTCAGTCTTTGTGACCATATTAAGTGTACTTTAATAAAGAGAAGCTCTCTGATAATAAGATATATCTAACATTGTAGGAGACTGCTTCGTTTTAGTGTTTAAGCAAAGGCTGGATTGCTGAGGAGTGGTTCCTACATCAGAGGTAGGTATAACTGGATGTCTTCTAAGGTGACTTCAAATTCAGAATAAATGAGAAAAATAGCTATTCTCTCATACTGATGACCATAATAGTGCCTTTGGAAAAAGTAAGGGCACTATTATGCATAGGATGTGCTTTACTGAACAAGGCTCACGAAGGAAGAGGTCAATGGAATAAAGCAATTAACACTATAAATGGAATTATTATTTATTTTATTACTTTATTTTTTATTTTTTATTAAATTTATTGACGTAACATTGGTTAATAAAATAAAATAGATTTCAAGTGTTTTTTTTTTCTGCTTTCTTTTTACATCTTTAGTTTTAAAACGTGGTCAGAGAATATGCTTGGTATGGTTTCAGTCCTCTTGAATATGTTGAGGCTAGTTTTATGTCCCAACATATGATCTATCCTTGAGAATGTTCCTGTGTACTAGAGAAGACTGTATAATCTGGTGTTTGGGGATGAAAGGCTCTGTAATTGTCAATTATGTCTAATTACTCTTGTGTCATTAAGGGTTGATATTTCCTTATTGGTTTTTTGTTTGGATGATCTATCTATAGCTGTCAATGCGGTATTTAGGTCTCCTACTATAATTATGTTTTTGTCAGTTTCTTCTTTTAGTTCTGTTAGAAGTTGCTTTACATATTTTAATGTTCTCTGTTTGGGAGCATATATATTGATGTGTTATGTCTTTCTAATGTATGATTCCTCTTTATCATTATGAAATGTCCATCTTTGTCTCTCCTTATGCTTTTCATCTTGAAGTCTGTTTTATCAGATATAAGTAGGGCTACACCCACTTTTCTCTGGATACCGTTTGCTTGGACCGTCGTTTTCCGCCCATTTCCTTTGCACCTGTAATTGTCCTTGCAGCTGAGGACGCTTAGATACTCTGAAGGACAGATCTCTTGCACATGCTCGTGTGAAGGTTAGGTATTATTTGTTGAGTTGTAGATGTTCAGCTTGTTGTTATTTTAAGGGGAGAGATCCAGGGAGATCTCTCACTCTGCGATGCTTCTGACGTCACTAAGGCTTATTTTATTTAATTTATTTTCAACTTAATTGATGTGGAATTGGCAAATAAAGATTGTATGTAATCAAGGTGTACAACTTGATGCTTTGATATGTGTATGCCTTGTCAAATGGCCACCACAATCAAGCTATTTAAAACATCTATCACTGATGGTAGCTGCACCACTTGCAGTGCTACCAGATTGGCTGCTGCTATAGCAGTGGGAAGAGCTGCTGTTAGCAAAATGCTGCTGCCAGAATAATGCTGCTGCTATGCTGCCAGCCTTGCCTCTGGGCAGGTGCTGCTGGTAATTGTGCTGCAGGTAAGACATCCTGGCTTCCTGCCTGCTCCTTTCTCACTTGTGAGTCACAAACATAACCTAGGCCTTATCATTATGTCAAAGGAATCTCCTATTTCTTTAGTTTCTGTGATCATGCTTACATTTAATAAACATCAACAAAAGTAATAAATATAAAGTCTTCTCTCGGTTACCGTTTAAATCATGTCCTCTGCAAAATAATCAAGATAGTTAAAAGTTCTACCTTCTTGAAATGTCTCTTTCTTTATGTCCTGTTCTTACCACTGCATTATCTCTGTATATACGAAAAACAATTGTTATCTAAAGAAATGATATTAAATCAGCCTCAAAAAAAATCCATTACCTCACATAGTAATCACTTTCTTTGTTTCTTTATGTGTGTGTGTGTGTAAGAACTCATATTTTATTTTATTATGTTATTTAATTTTTTAATTAATTTATTTTTTATGGTGACATTGGTTAATGAAATCCAATCAGTTTCAGCTGTATACTTTAATAGTAAGGCATATATATATTTACAGAGTAAATATATATTTACTATTACTTTAATAGTAAGGCATATATATATTTAACTATAGCTATATAATCTCATAGTTATATTTCTTTCTGTCACCACATGTTTAATCCCCTTTACCCCACCTACCTTTCCCCCTCCCCCCATTCCCTACCCTCTGGTAACCACTAGTCTATTATCTATGTCCATGAGTCTCTGTTTGTTTGTCCTGTTCATTTGTTGCTTTTAGGTTTATATCCCACATATAAGTGATATCATGTGATTTTCAACTTTTTCAGTCTGGCTTATTTCCCTTAGCACGATTATGTGGATGTCCATCCATGTTGTTGCAAATGGCAATATTTTATCTCTTCTTATGGCTGAGTAATATTTCATCGTATATATGTACCACAGCTTCTTTAGCCAATTATCTATCGTAGGACACTTCAGCTGCTTCCATGTCCTGGCCATTGTGGATAATGCTGCTATGAACATCAGTGTGCAAATATCTTTTTGGATATAGGTTTTCAAGTCTTTGGAGTAAAGCCCCAGTAGAGGGATTGCTGGATCATAGGGTAGATCAAGTCTTAGTTTTCTGAGGACCCTCCGTACTGTTTTCAATAGTGGCTGTACTAATTTGCAATTCCACTAGCAGTGAATGAGGGATCCTTTTTCTCTGCATCTTCTCCATTTGTTATTACTTTTCCTGTTGATTATAACAGGTGTGATATGATATCTGGTTGTGGTTTTGATTTGCATTTCCCCAATAGTTAGTGATGTTGAGCTTCTTTTCAAATATTTCTGGCCATCTGCATGTCATTTAGAACTCTTAAGATCCACTCTCTTAGCAAATTCCAGGCATACAGTATAGTACCATTAACTGTGGTCTCTATGCTGTCCATTAGATCTGCAGAATAAAATCATAAAATTTCAGTGACCTTTATTTTCTAGTCTAGTATTTGTTTAATTTCATGTGTGTTTGATGTTGATCTGTATTCTATGTGCTTTCAGTGGGTGGGTCTTGTTATTCTCTAAATCTTTTTTATCCTTACTTATAATTTATCTGCCTGGTAGATTATTTACTCAGGGGAGGGTTTAAACATTTTATTACAATAGTGGCTGTGTTTTTTCTTATAGTTCTCCTACTTAATTACTAAGAAGCACTGAACGCCACAGACCTACTTCATGGGGACAAACATCTTCCACTCCATGGCAAAGGGAACATGCAAACTGGGCAGGCTGGCTCTTGAGAGAAGCAGAGGCACGGGCTGGGCTGCATACAGCCAGTTCCTCTTCCAATGTCACTAATCAGATTATATCATTCTTTAACTTGCTCTAAATTATCTTGAGGTTTGTTAAAAACATATTGCTAGAACCCACCCTCAAAGTTTCTAATTTAATAGATCTTGAATGCATATTCTCATTAAAATACAATTCCTTATCTATAGTTAAGAAGATTCCAAATTTTTTGAGCTTATTTATTCCCTAACTAATCAATACCCCTGTGTTTGGGAAAAGCTTAAATAAATGTTGACTGACTTGCTCACAAGATTACTCAAAGAATTAAAGAAATTATTTATAATTTCTTATTTTTAGACCTTTATGATGGTAGAGAACAAAATACTTTTTCAACAATTCTGCAGGCTAACATAAATTATATTTAAAAGGATTTTTTTCTAACTAGCCTACATTTAAGTAAAAAGTGATATATGGTCTGATTCCTGGGTTCATACTGGTTCTGAAAAATTTTCATTTGGCAGAAATGTAGAAATGGTGACTACTCAGTTAACAGAATCAGATCCTCTGGTTTTTGAAATGCTGTTCTTTCTTTTTGCTCAGTAAAGTTAAAATTTTTGAATTGAGTTTAGATCCTTTACCTATTAACTGACTTTGGAAAGACATTTATTCATGTTCCTGCTGTGGTGAATTTAATCAGAAAATGGACATAAAATATTGAAGTATTAATGGTATGTCTGCATTAAGAGAATCTAAAATTAGGAAAAAAGCATGTGTTGGTCTGTGAAGTAGGTAGCCCATTCCTACCTCTAGAAAGGAAAGTAGAGATGGTAGGAAGCCAAGAGTAGAAAAGCTCACCAGAGAAAGCTTTGTAAAACCTTATGACAGGCCATGGTTTCTATAAGTAGGATAGTTGGTCTATGGGAAAGATAACCCCCAGATGAAGTCTATGACTCACCAGCTTTCCTTTTCCATCCACTCAGTGCCACAAACTTTTTGCTTCAGGTAAATAAAGCAACTTAGAAGCCAAATGATATAGTGATAATAATGGAAAGAGTTAGAAAACCTTGGTGCTGTCCCATTTCCAGCCAAATTCTAAATTCTTATGTAATCTTGGTTAAGTTATTTTCTACCTCTCAACTTCAGTTTTATCTTCTGTAAAGAGAGGTTTTGACCAGATGTCTTCTTAGACCCTGCCTAACTCAGAAGTTTCATAATTTGATAGTGGATTCACATAGTTTGAAATGGTGTTTTCTCAAAGTAAGTCTTCAAAAGAAAATTGCTTTGATGGAAAAGAAAAAAACAATCACAGGTTTGGTTTTTTGTACCATATTGTTGTTTTTCTTACCACATGATTAGTCTTTATGATTTAGTAATGTTAAAATGTGTTTCTCTTTATTTAGGATCCACCAAAGTCAGAGTAGAGAATGTAGACAAGATCTGAGCTGAATGGTCAGGGAAATTGACCTGAGGCTGAACTTACATTGTCAGAAAACAAAAACAAAACTTTGAGTTGAACAGCCTATCCCCATTCAATAAGTAGGGATTCCAGAATATTCCATGATCCCATTCAGGATTACTGAATTGGCAGGGAGACCAATGCTATTTTATGTCACCCATACATATTTTCCTCCAATTAAGATAAGTTAAAACAAACACCAAGTCATGCTTGCATTAGAAATAAAGTATTATCCTCTGGGTTGACTTGAGTCTTAAATTTTTCACGTAAATTACTGATTTGATATTAAATCCTATTTCCGGATCCCTGTGAACTCTTCTGTCCTAGATCCACCCACACTAGCAGGTCTTTTGCTCTGTAACTTAGAATAAAGGAATGAAGGGGTGACCACATGACTGATTGGCATTATTAAAATAAGCCTCAATGTTGTACATATATACAATGGAATACTACTCAAGTATAAGAAAGAATGAAATATTGCTATTTGTGACACATGATGGATGTTGAGAGTATCATGCTAAGGGAAATAAGTCAGATGGAAAAGGATAAGAACCATATAATTTCACTCACATGTGGGATATAAAACAGAGTAGAAACAAAACAAACTCATAGACAACAGTATGGAGGTTACCAGTGGGAAAGGAGAGTGGGGGAGAATAAAGAGGGTAAAATAGGTCAAATACATGGTGACAGAAAAAAACTAGACTTTGGGCTGTGAGCACACAACGCAGTATATAAACGATGTATTATAGAGTTGTACACTTGAAACTTATCTAACGTTATTAACAAATGTCACTCTAATAAATTAATTTTTAAATTAATTATTTCAACATCATTAGGCAAGAACAGGGAAACTGAAACTAATTTCCCTTGTCTGTTAAAAAAAAGCCACCCAGAAGAATTATTTTAAAAATGGTTTTTCTTTTTGTATTTTCAGTAGAGCTGTGACCATTGTATCCTGAGACAAAGAATCTCCTAGGGGATTCCTACAGTTTCATGCTGACTCTGCAGAGAACTTTTAGAGAACTACCAACTGGGTTCCCAGGATATTAAGATTCCAAAGTCTAAAGCTTAGGAAAAATGTTAGAATAAATGTCTGTAAAGCTTACTTTTGTTTTTCTCATTCCCTTTCTGCCAATCCATGCACTCCTTTTCTCCACTTTTCAAGACCTCCCACCATGACAAATATACATAAAAATGGAAAAGTTTCTTTTTTGATATTGGTCAATATGGTGGTGGTGGTGGTGGTAGTGCAGTGTGTGTGTGTGTGTATGTGAGATAGAGAGAAAGAGAGAGAGAGGGAGAGAGAAACTACTGACTCTTTAAAACAAAATGGTAAGCTCTTTGAAAACAGAAGTTGTGGCTCACTTTTATATACCTCTTTGTTCCCAGAACCAGTTTTGCACTTAAGAACCTCTATCAATGACATTGCCTTGTTGAATAACTAATGATTTTTAATTTAAAGTGCAGGATATATTTCTACTCACTTTTAACTACCGACACAACCAGCATCTTCATCTCTAATCTCCTAATTTCCCATTAGATAGTAATTCTCAGCTCTGGCTTTAAACATTCTTTTACTGTAGAATCGCCGGGAACACTGAACTTCATATTCTTATGAACCCTTTTCCAATGGCTTACCAATCCACACTTGAACATTTACCCAAGAAGTTTTTTTCATTTTTTTTTTGCTAACTCAATTTACTACTTTCTCAATGCTTCCCCAAGAATCCTGTCTTGAACATAATCCCACAGTTAGCTTTGGTTCTTCCATATTTTTTTTCATAATTCTATCTCTCTAAGTTCCAAGTCTACCTAAACATATACACTTGAATCCTTATTTTTTTAATTTATGTGTTTTTTTCATCCATATTAGATGAGCATGAATTCAGAGCCCTCCTTCTACAAATTTCTCAATTAATCCAAGACTCAGTTTATTTTAATTTGTATATGTAGTATGTTTGACAAGTTATGTGTTTGATTATTTGATTAACCAAATAAATTCTGATGTTATCAAATGGATGGCTTATGACTCTACAGATCCTCAAGGTCCCTTCATCATAGCCCTGATCCTCTGGATGATCCTCCCGACAGCCTCTTTCAATTCCTTGGTACAAAGAATATAAAAAGTTTGATTGAGAAAACAGGTAAGAAAAGCATACGCTAATGCAATAACTTTGTCTATGCTCTCAAGGCGACTCTCAGGTGGCTCTATATAGACAATGAAGGCAGAGCCAAAGAATAGTTTCATTACAGTTATATGGGAGAAACAGATATAGAAGGCTTTGGTGCAGCTGGCAGCTGAGGGCATCTTTGTTGTAGCATTCAGGATACCCCCATAGATTCCTCAAATTAGCACCAGATTGTATGTGTTGATTATGTAAATCACTACAATATGGACTTGAGCATGCTAGCCTGTGTCTATATACGCCAATTTCATTAGTGGTGCCAACTATCAAATGTAATGGGCCATCACTTTCAAATCAGAGGGGAAAGAAGCTATGAGAATGGCTGGCACAAATGCAGCTGTGAAGCCAGTCACTTAAGTGATCCCTGTTAGACATAACTGTGCTTTTCTGCAAAAGATGGCAATATAGCAGTCCTGTGCCATGACACCCAACAAATAGCACTTATTTAGCCTAAGAAAAGGAAGACATACAGATAGAAAAAGCATACAGCTGATGGGATGGATGGGTGAACATTCATGGAGCAAGGTATGAAGCAGTATGGGCAGTGTGGTGTTGACATACCAGAATTCCAAGAAGGAGAAGACACTGATAAAGATGTACATTGTCATGGAAAATCTAGAATCTGCCTGAACCAAAATGATAATTAACAAATTTCTTGCCAGTGTGAGGAAATAGATGCATAGGGTTCCCAAGAATGCAAAAGGTTGTAGGGTGTTAGTGGAAATGAAATCAGCAAGGATAAAATTCTGAGTTCATGTGTGATTGACATAGATCCATGATTTCTAGAATGAGGGACAAAGACAGATGAACTACTTTAAGTTTCTTCTTCTTGAGAAATTTCCCTAAACCTCAAAATTATGTATAAGCCTAAAAATAACTTATGCATTATCAAACAGACTTCCCTCATATTTCAAAAGAGGTACTGAAGACCAGAAGGCAGAAGTAATTTGCATAATATCACAGTCTGTTGCTGACAGTTGGAGTATAGGTCAGGTTTCCTGCTTTACAGCCCAGTACTTTTATTGTATAGAATGTGGCATCAGAGCCCCAGGTTCTAGAATTTTCTCCCACATAGCACACCAGAAACACGCATATCCTTACAATCCAAATGAAATAATCCATGATTCTGTAAAACATCCTTCTGTAGCATACCCCTTGTATCCAATAATCAGTTGTACTAAACTGTGGAATAAGGAAACAAATATTTTCTAAAATTTTACTGCTAAGACTCCTTCCGGGAGCTTCTCTGTAACTCAAGAATGTTCTCAGTAAGGTCTGAAGAAGGAAGAGATGGGAGAAGAAAGAAATGTGAATACTCTTGGAAGAGTTCCTCAGAGTTCAGAGCAGTAGAGCCAGAGCGGGAATCAGTGAGTAGACATGGTGCATGTTAAGAAAGAATTCCCAGAGGAAATGATGTATCAGAAACCTCTGTATGTGTGTGCGCTCGCGCCCGCCCGCCCGCGTGCCCGCGCGCGCACACGAATTGATAAAGTCAGGACCCTGCAATGTCAATCTAGGATTTTAGTATAAGAAAAAACACATTCTTTGAAAATTGGCTTTTTAAACTTGCTTTGCAACTAGGTCAAAATGAACATTGAACCTGGTCATTTCTCTCTTTTCTTCAACTTTTTCTTCTCTTAAATGAAGATGTTTAAATAATTGCGTTATAAAGCCCCTTGACAGCTCTGGTACTCTGTAGTTTTCTAAAGCCACTTAAAAAAATGTTTCAGGGGCAAGGTTGGAGATACGTGGTCTATATCAATGTACCAAGAGTTTTCACACCACACATCTAACATATAACACCTGTAAAAGGTCAAAGCCCTCTCTTAGTCTTTTTCTTCAGCTAATCTTATCTCTACTGCAACACCCCACCCCTATCAAAACTGCCTGGCTGTTTTGATAACATTCAGACTTGTAGCTTCTTGTTCAGTGTCACTTCTACTTCCAATATACTTCCCTTCTTATATTTCATGTTCCTGCAAATGTTGGTCTCCTTGCTGTATGTTCCCTGAGGTTGCTGGGTGCGATTAGCTCTCAGTAGATAGTCCTCTGAGAAAAGATGTTGGGCACAAAAAAGTGAAGGCAATCAGCTCTATTTTTCAAATGATTTTGTTCAACTCTGCAAACTTAATTGTTGGGCTCTGGAATCCAATCTCAGGGACATTGGCTTTTTTGGTTCGCTAGAACTTTTTGCAAGTTCCACATAGCTTTGTATGGGGAGAGAAAACCCATGATGCATAATCTTATACACACGTGAAGAGTAACACCTTGAGCACCCCATAAGTGAGTATCACGTTTAAAATTTTACCTTACAAGGAGATTTTTCATCCAGCTTCTCTTTCCGATAACCACAAACCTCAACACCATATGAGAACAATCACCATGAGTACCACTATCACTTCTGTGCTCACCATCTCCATTACTCTTACTACTGCTTCTACTTTCATTATGTCCTCTATCTTTCATTCATTGGCTTAATAACTTTTAATCAAATCCTAAAGCACTGTTCTAAGAGCACGGTTCTAAACCTGCATGACCGGTATTACTATCATTTCTTATACCACTACCATTACTATTACATGAGGACTTCCTCATGAAACTTACCTACTTTTTTATGATCACTTTTATTTATATCCATATAATCAATATTTCATCAAAAGCCCTGAAATTAGCATCTGAGCTCTGACCTCATCTGAGTATTACATGCAAGCATCTACTTAGATAAATATGCAATTCAGAAAGTAATAGAATAAAAGCATTTATCAATTGGAAGTAATGCATTTGAATCAAATATACCTTTTTTTTTTAGAATCAACGGTGGACATAAAATAGTTGTTAAATTAAATTTACGATAAAGAGGTAACCATAAAAGATGAACAAGTACTGAAAAGAAGGAAATTGTTAAATATTCTGTGATCCAGTTGAAGAAGCTTTCTGCAGGACCTGGAGATTATTGAAAAAAATGAAAAAAGGTATTTGTTTCTGAGAGCACTAATATTACTTCAGGTTTGGAAGAGGGTTTTTAAAAATAATCTCAAATATTTAGACAATCAGATCTCATTCAACCTCAACCAGCATTGAGCCTACATCCCACTTCGTGTGAAACACTTGACCTTTCTCTAGGACGGATAGTTGCAACTGCCCTTTCACTAAATTACTGCATCCTCTACAGTCCTGAATACCAAAATATACTATTTGTTTTTATCTTCGTTTCATGGATTTGTATAGATTAGCCATCTATCTAGTCTCTTCAATTGAATAATTGTTATGTACTCAGAGTGCCACTTCATTACTTATTTTTAGTTCCTTATGGATTCATATCACATTGGTATTCCTAAATCTTCCTTTTATGAACCAGACTCTGAAACAGACCTGCTTCTTCCTTTGTAGTGTTGAATTGTTTATCTGTATGTCTTGGCATTAACTGAAGAGATAAAAAGGCTATCTATATTATATAAATACCTGAGCATAGGAACTATAGAATTATCTAGAATCAGTAGTGCAGAAATCAGAAAAATATACTAAAGAATTGGAGCCTTCCAAATATAGTCAGGCCTTTCCTAGATAAAAAAGTGTTTCTTCTTCTTTATGTCATTAACTTTTAGTAGAAAGTGCTTATCTAGCATTTATTCTCTTTCAGAAATGGAATGAGAGAAGAAATAAGACCTCATGACTCCATTAAGTGATGATTTTGGGAGAAATATGGCATCTAAAACTATCTTTACTTAAAACTTAAGTGAAAAGGTAAGATTCACATGTTTGAAAATTCACAGTATCATTGTTAATATTTGAAATAAGTATATGTTTATTAAAAATTAGAAATAAACACATTATTAATTATTTCAAGGTAATGGCATTATAAGTGATTTTAACATTTTATTCATCTAAACATTTTATGTGCTATATTTCTATGTAATGCATTCTTTAAAAATTGATTTAAAGGTTAGAAAAATTACATCAAGTATAACCAAATAATATGAGAAATATAAGAAATGATGGTCATTTATTCCTTTATTTAAAACATCTTTTAAATCTTTTTTATGCCCAGGCCTTATGCTAGGAACTGGGGAAAATGAGATACATAAAGCATGGTCCTTTCCCTTAAGATATTTACTGTAGAGTTTGGGAAACAGACCCTCAAATGAGCTAATTACATTTTAAAAGTACATAAATGTTTTAAACATAAGAAAAAATTTCAATTTCATACACAAATAAATTTGAAACTGAAAACTACAACAAGATACCATTTCTCAGTTTTTATTTTTACAAAGGTCCAAAAGTTTGAGAAAACACTTTATAAAAGTCACTGTAAGAAAACAAAGTCACTATGAGACATACTTTCATCCACTCCTGGTGGAAAAACTAAATGACATAATCCTTTTTGAGAAAAATTTAGAAATATTTACCTAAATTACATGTGCATTTGCACCATGATCCAGGAATCCCATTTCTAGGAATCTGTATGCACAGATATGAAATGATGTATATACAAGGTTATTTATAGTAGTTCTGTATTTAATAGCTAAAATCTGAAGCAACCCAAGAGTTCTTCAATAGAGGACAAGTTAAACATAATTAAATACAATGGAGCTATTTTTAAATGCAAGAAGCATTCTCTACAGGGAAATGAAAAATCTCCAAGATTTCTTATTAAGAAAAAAAAAAAGCAAAGTCAGAAAAAAGTGTATAGTATGAAGCCTTAAACTTAAAAATAGGGGATTATAAAATATTCTTATATGTGAGTTTTGCATATAATAACATTATAATCATAGAGGAAATATTATTAAGAAAGATCTATCAGGGTTAGGATCGGAAACAGAGAGGAGCAAATAGATTGGGAAATTGAAGTAGCAAGACTTCTCTATGTTAATACTTTTAGATCGATTTGATTTTTGAACCCTCTAGTTGTATTGTTTGTTGAAGCAAAGAAATTTTATTTAGAAAATCATGTTAAAGAGAGGTAGAAAAGGGTAAAGGGGGTCAAATATATGATGATGGAAAGAAATTTAACTTTGGTGAACACACATGCAATATACATATGATGCATTACTAAACTGTACACTTGAAACCTATATAATTTTATTAACCAATATCACCACTAATAAATTAAATACATACATACATACATACATACATACATACATACATACATACATGCATGCATGCATACATACATACAATTATGTTAGTTCAGTGGTATGCTGTGGTCATATGTTCTTGTTTGCCCTAGACAACTCTGACATTGTATCTGAGTTGCTATTGATAACACCTTCTTCTGTTCTCTAATATATTTCAGTTTGGACAAAAAACCATATAAACACTCTATGTGATAGAATTTTAACCTCAATGATAGTGCAGTGTATAATCTGATTATGGTGTATTTCAGTCCTGGCTTATTCTCATCTCTCCTGCTAGAATCATTGTCCAAATGTCACCAGGAGAGAAGCAGCCATAAGATGGGCCTTATCTTAGGCACTTATGCACCCTAAGTCATTGCTTCTCAAACTTTTTTACCCACACATAACACATATAAAAAGTGATAAATGTGTAGAGAACCCTTAGGTGAACAGGAAGAGGCAGTCAGGGACTCCATTTCCCTCAGGCCCTATCTGACACTTCAAAGGGCATGCATTAGGGGTGGAACATCAGTTACTCAGCATTCCTGTTATATATATCAGTTGGGAACCTGCACTAATGATGATCTAAGTGTCATATTATAAAGGAAAGGACCTCAGGAGTTTGCAAGAGAGAAAAGATTGTAAAATGAAAGACAAGGGGAGTTCAAAGCTATGAATAGTTCTAAGAAAGAGACTATCTACTGGTGGAGTTTTAGGAGAGGTACTTATTATCTATTACCCTCATTTGATTTTTAAGAGTTTATTCATTCATTTATTTATTCGTTCATAAATGAAAACCAAGCACTGTACTAAAAGTCAATGATGCTGCCTTGAATTGTTAACTATTTATGTCTCCAAAACAGGATTGTAAGCCCCAGGCTTATTGCATGGTATAGACCCTGCAGAGATGAGACCCATAGTGCTATTAATTAATGTGTTATTAATTAAAGCCATTGCAAGGATAAGGAACTTCTAACCATTCTTTGGTGCTGCCACCTCAGTAGTTTTTGTTGTGCCCACCACAACTACTACCTCAAAAAGAACTGTCAGAGTGAAAAGAGGAGAGAAAAGGTCATAGCTTAAATGCAATAGACTACACAGGCCAGCAGAATGCAGTACTGCACTGTGCATTTAGGGAAACAACATATACTTCATGAGAGCAGGGAGCATTCCTCAGGTTATGCAAAGTTGACTTTGGACAGTGATCAAAAGAAGATGCTTCACTTGGAATGTTAATATTTCTATTGACTTCATACATAATAAAAATGGAATATATTATAAATATGCAAGCTTTCTCAAGAAATCCTCACTATAGATGTATGTGAAAACTTTTGAAGTAATGATGGTTAAGATTTAATTGTGCTTAAGGTTCCATTATTGTTTTCATTTTATAGATCAGGAAACTGAGGCACAGGCAGCTGTGCATTGCTGAAGATCACACAGCAAGTAAATGGTGGAACTAATGTTTGAACCCAGGCAGACAGGCATCAAAATCCACACTCTAACTACTACACTGCCCTGTCTCTGAGATGATGAGTCTAATTTATGTATTGAAAACTTAGCATGTGTTATTTCATTTAACTTTTGAACTCTTTGTTATATAATTTTTTTAAAGAAAGACAAAATTGAGGTCAGAGAAAAATTACTTTATTTTTTGTCTGGGATCGCATAGTCAAAAAGTGGCAAAACTTGGATTTGTACCAATCCTTTTTCCTCTCTGTTCTGGATGCTTAGATTTTATTCATCTGGGTCTAGTTCAGATTCTGCTTTCCTTAAGAAATGTTGAAATCATGGAATTAAACTCCCTAAGCAGGAAGGGATGTAAGTAGTCATCCACCCCCAGCCTCTCCTTTGGCAGTTGGAAAGAATGAGGCTGAGAAGGTCTTGCCTAGGCCACCAGCCTGCTGAAGTGGATCTAGGATTAACTTCATGTCTCTTTACAGCAAATCCAGTAATCCTTGTAATTTCATTATGTAAATATTGGATTAGGTCTTCCTTTTTCAGGGGGATAGTATGAGGATTAAATAAAAAGTGCATTTGTGAAAGCAGCTATCACTTCCTGGCATAAGGCAGACATACAAAAATAATAGTTTATATTTTAGCACTTACTTATATAAGAATGAGAAGTAGATAAAGTGTTTAAAACCTATACAATTGCCTAATCTCTGTGGAGATTTTGGTCCTGTCTTTCTCACTAATTTTCTGACATCCTTTGGCAGGTATTTGACCTTCAATTCACACATCACTAAAGCATGGAATTTGAACCCAAGCATTAGTTTTCAATCTCTGCTCAACAGAGGAAGTAGTTGGGGAATGGGAAGAGAAAAGAAAAGATAGAATGTGATCAGAACTTTAGGTCCCTATCTTTATTCAAATTTTAAATTTCAATCTGCTTTCTACTTTGTACATGTGTGCTTTATATACAAGATTTGCAAAGCATTTGGTTTCTCTGCTGCTCGTTTGTTGTTTCTGTTTGGCTCCAGATAATTTCAGGGTATATTCCATGATATTAAAAATGAACTCAGACAACACCCTTATTTCCAATACCCTATTCTTGCCTCATTGGAGAGTAATTATTCTCTCTAGCTTCCAGCCGCATGCCCAATAGGCTCATTCTCTCCTTCACTAAGCTACCTTTGATCACAAGATAGACCTGGATCACCGAAATCTACTTTGATAAACTTTCTGCCCATGGATCACTGCTTCACATCTAAAATTTACACAAGTTATAAGTTTAGTCTTCTTGTTCTTAATATTGTTTTTCACATTTTCAATCTTTCTCTGGGAATTCTATCTTGACCAAAGTATTCACTCTAAGCTTTAGTTGGTCTTCTTTCTCCCAGTATGGCATGAAGTCATAAATTTAGCAAAACACTCCCTGAGTTTTTACCTCCTTGTGTCACTTCTCCCCCATTACATTAGGATGAATTCAAAGACATACTTCCTCTCTATATGTTCGAACTCTGATAAATCCAGGACTGTCTTTTTGAGTGGGTGTTTGCAGTATGTTTGACAAATGATCTGATTGATTCTTTCACTGATGTTTACTTTTACTCTGACAAGATGATTAACTAAACAACTGGATGAATTCTACAGTTACCAAAAAGCTGGGCTATAACAATAGAGTTTGTCAGGGTGCCTTTAAAATAGTCCTGATTCTGACAGTGACCCTTTTCATGGCTTCCTTCACCTCCCTGTTACGAAGGGTATATATAATGGGATTGAGGAAAGGAGTAAAAAGAGCATATACCAAGGCAATACATTTCTCCATGCCCTCGGGGTGAATCCTACGTGAGCCCACATAAACTGTAAAGGCAGAAGTATAAAAAAGTGCCACTACAGTCATATGGGAGGAACAGGTGGAGAAAGCCTTTGCACGGCTGGCAGCTGAGGGCAGTTTCAGCACAGCTCTCAGGATATCCCCATAGAGCCCCAAAATGAACAAAAAGTTGCACCCAGTGGCCACTCCAATCACTGCCCCATGGACCTGAACATACCAGCTTGTGTCCACACATGCCAATTGTAATAGTGGTGCCAGATCACAAAAGTAATGGGCTACCTCTTTCAAACAGAAGGGCAGAGTGGCTGTGAGGCTAGCAGGTACAAGTGCAGCTGAGAAGCCAGCCACCCAAGTGGCCCCTGCTAACCATAACTGTAACTTTCTGCTCATGAGAGCATGATAGTGGAGTGGGTGACAGATGGCAAGGTAGCGATCCAGAGCCATGACACCCAACAGATAGCACTCAGTCATGCCCAATGAATGGAAGACATACAGCTGGATGAAGCACACAGCTGATGAGATGGGTGAACATCCATGGAGCAAGGTATGCAGCAGTGTGGGCGCTGTGGTGTTGACATACCAGAATTCCAAGAAGGAGAGGACACTGATAAAGAAGTACATTGGTGTGAAAAGTCCAGAATCTGCTCGAACCAGGATGATAATGAACAAGTTTCCTGCTAGGGTGAAGAGATAGATGCACAGGATCCCCAAGAATGCAAGAGGCTGCAGGGTTCCAGTGATAGTAAAACCAGCAAGGATGAACACTTGAGTCCATGTGTGATTGACATGATCCATAATTCCTGAGAACAAGGGAGAAAGATAAAATAACTACTACTTCTGTATTTTTCTTCTCTTCAGAAATTTTTCTAGTTTCAAGAACACTGAATGTGAACAATTAAAAGAAACTTGGATATTATCTCACCAATGGTTCCATTTTGTAAGAGAGGAACTACAGCATCAAAGGTAGAAAAGTTGAAACCATATCCTAGAATCTGCTGTTGACAGGGCTGGAACTAGAAATCAAGGCTCCTGATTGTAGTTCATTTTTTATATGCTATGATATTAGGTTCTAGATGGATTTATTTCCTACTCTGCCATCAGTACAAAAGAGAGAGAAAAATTCCTACCTCTATCTTTCCTATAGTTTCTAATGGTAAAATAAAAGCTATACTTGGCTCTGGAGAAAGGATGGTAGTCATCCTTTAAAACTGACTGTTGAGGCATCTTTCAGGACTCCCCTTCATAGTTTATAGAGTTCTCATGAGGACTAGAAGAAGAAAAGATGGGAAATAAAAGAAATGCAGAAGCTCTAAGAAGTGTCTCTGATATCGCAGGTCCATGATGCCTGAAGATAATTTATTTCAGTGGACACATTATGCCTTTGAAAATATAATCTCCAAATAAGATGTGCACAAGGAATTCTCATGAAGGAAAACCATGAGGTCAGAACCTCCTGGTAGTTTTTTATTTATTTTTATTTATTTTTATTTTTATTTTTTTTAAGAGCCTTACTTAAGTCAGGAATTTGTGAACTTGCTCTGTCACTAACTGGCAATGCATGCTGGGCTAAGCAACTTCTCCTTACATAACCTCAACTTCTCTAAAATAAAAAGTTTTGAACAGGTGTTTTCTAAGACCTACAATACAGATAATTTATGGTTCTCTAAAGTCACTGAAAAATGTTAATGGGTTATGGGGGACATCTATACCTTTGTCCCTAGAGTTTTCCTCCAAAATTTTAATAGACCTCACCTAAGAAAGGTCAAAACCCTTTCCTTGTCCTCTTCTTCAGCTACTCTCATCTCTATTGTAGCATCCCTGCCTACTACCTGACTGTTCTGATGGCATTCAGACTTGTAGCTTCTTCTTCAGTGTCACATCTACTTTCAATATATTTCCCTCCTTATATTTCATGTTCCTTCAAATGTTGGTCTCTTGGGTGCTCCTTGCTGTTAATGGGTTATGTACATGTTCCCTGAGGTTGCTGGGCGTGACTCTCTCTCAGTATGTATTCCTCTGGGAAAAGATGTGGGCACAAGAAAGTGAAGGCAATCAGCTCTATTTCTCAAATGATTTTGTTCAACTCTATAACCCTGATTGTTGGGCTCTGCAATCCAACCTCAGGGACATTGTCCCCTCTGGGTCACTAGAATTTTCTGCAAGTTCCACATAGCTTTGCATGGGGAGAGACAACCCATTTTGCATAATGTTGTGCTCACATGGAGAGTATTATCTTAAGCACTCCATAACTAAGTACTATCTTTTAAAAATTCTCCATACAAGGAGATTTTTCAATCAGCTTCATTTCTACTCAACTCCTAGATTCTGGAACACCTGCCTTTCTCTAGGATGGATGTTTATCATTGCCATTTGATAAATTGCTTCATTCTCCAGAGTCCCTAACACCAAGCACCTCTAATTCCAGTCCTGGTTATTGATCAGTAAGACAGATTCTGAGACAGATTTCCCCCATGCTTTGTAGTGCCCAATTGTGTATCATCATGGCTTCTCATTAAGAGTATATTACAATGGCTGTGGGTTTACCTTCAAAGAACAACTAATTTGACACAATATGTGTTTCTAAGAGGCTTATACATGAACCCAAATCAGTGCAAAAAAAAGTATGTTAAAGATTTAGCATTGGATATGAATTAGGAGTGAGGAGTTTGAGTTCAAAGTAGCATGAAGACAGAAAAAATTGAAATGTTCCATGTTTAGGATTTCCTTGGCTGAGAAAAATGTTTATTTTCTTCTCATATAATCCCCCAAATGATGAGCATGCTCATTTAATATTTATTCTGTTAGAAATGGAGCAAGAGAAAAGAATAAGTTCTGATATCTTCATCAAGAAATTCATGATTTAGAAAAAGAGACAACTAAGAGTTCTCGTTGTACTGTTAAGTGAAGAAAGTAGAATTTCAAAAGCATCAAAATTTAACAATATGATTGTTGATATCTGAAAAAAAAACCTGTTATGGGAAATGATTAGAAAAATAGATAAATAAATGTTTTGAATTACTTTTATAAGTAATTTTTTATTCTTCTAAATATTCTGTAATATAGATATATTTATTTTTAATTTTTGTTAAATTTATTACTGTGACATTGGTTAATAAAATTATATAGGATTCAAGTGTACAATTCAATAATATATCATATGTATATTGCATTGTGTGTTCACCCAGAGTCAAATCTCTTTCCATCTCCATGTATTTGACCTCTGTTACCCTTATGTATCTCCCCACTCCTTTCCTCTGATAACCACATAATGTTGACTGTGTCTATAAGTTTTTATTTGTTTGTCTTATTGGTTGTTGCTTTTAGTTTTATATTTCAAATATAAGTGAAATCATATGGTTCTCAACTTTCATTCAGACTTATTTCACACAGCATGATAATTTCAAGATTCATCCATGTTGTTGCAAATGACAGTATTACACCTTTTCTTATGGCTGAGAAATATTCCATTGTATATATGTATTGCATCTTATTTATCCCATCATATATCAAAGGACACCAGTTATTTTCATATCTTGGTCATCATGAATAATGCTGCAATGAATATCGGGGTGCATATATCTTTAAAACTAAACGTTTTTTTAATTTTTGGAGTAGATACCCAGAAGAGGGATTGCTGGGTTATATGGTAGATAATTCTATTATTAATTTTTTGAGGAACCTCCATACTGTTTCCCATAATGGCTGTACCAATTTGCATTTTCACAAGCAGTTTTTGAGGGTTCCTTTTTCCCCACAATCTCTCCAACACTTGTTATTATTTGTCTGTTGATAATAGCCATGCTTACAGGTGTGAAGTGGTAGCTCATTGTGGTTTTGATTTGCATTTCCCTAATAGCTAGGTGAAATTCAGCATCGCTTTATGTCTGTTGGCTATTTGTTTGTCTTCTTGGGAGAAGTGTCTTTTCAGGTCCTCTGCCCATTTTTTAATAGAATTGCTTGTTTTGTTGTTGTTGTTGTTGAGTTGTATAAGTTCTTTATATATTTTGGATATTAGCTCCTAATCGAAGATGTTGTTTGCAAACACCTTCCTCCACTGGGTTTGTTGCTTCTGTTTTGTTGATGGTTTCTTTTTCCATGCAGAAGGAAGCTTTTTAGTTTGATATAGTCCTATTCATTTATTTTTGCTTATGCTTTCCTTAACTTTGAGGTCAAATTCATAAAATTGTCTCTAAATCTAAGGTCCATGAGTTTAGTACCTATGTTTTCTTCTATGCAATGTATTGTTTCAGGTCTTATATTTAGATCTTTATTCCATTTTGAGTTAATTTTGGTGTATGGTGACAGATAGCAGTCTAGTTTCATTCTTTTGCATGTGGCTTTCCAATTTTCCCAGAATCATTTATTGAAGAGGTTTTCATTTCTACTCTATATTTTTGGCTTTTTGTTGAAAATTATTTGCCCATATATATGTGGGAAATATATATATTGAGCTCACAATTCTCTTGCATTGGTCTCTGTCTATTTTTCTGCTAATACAATGCTGTTTTGATTATCATCACTTTGTAGTATAATTTGAGTCAGGTAGTGTGATATGTCAGAACTTTTTTTTTCCCCCTCACGATTATTTTGACTATTTTGGGTCTTTTGATATTCCATACAAATCTTATGATTTTTTTTTTGTTTTATTTCATTTAAAATTGGTATTGGGATTTTTCTGGGGTTTGCATTAATTCTTTATATTGCTTCGGGCAGTATGGGCCATTTTAACTGTTTTTCCTTCAATTCATGAACTCAAAATATCTTTCCATTTCTTTGTGTCATCCCCAATTTTTAAAATAATGTCTTATAGTTTTCAATGTATTGGTCCTTCACATGTTTTAAGGTTCTTTCTAGGTCTTTTATTCTTTTTGGTGCAATTGCAAAAGGAATAGATTTTCTTTCACTTTTTTCCCTGAAATTTTACTGTTAGTGTATAGAAACACAATGAATTTTGTACATTTATTTTGTATTCTGCAATTTTACTGTATTTATTTACTGTTTCTAATAATTTTTTTAGTGGATTCTTTAGAATTTTATACATAATATTGTTTTCCAGGAAAACAAATGTGATCCAAAAATTAGAAAATATGTTATTGAAAGTATCTTAAATAATATAAGATGAGAAATCACAGTGATTCTATCATTTATTCATTAAATATATTTATTAAATGCTTTCTATTTTCCACACTCATACTATGGAAAGTATGAGATGCATAAAACATAGTCCCTTTCTTCAAAATGCTTAAATTGGAGTGGGGGAGACATTTAAAATACCCACAGGGCACTGAAACATATAAAAAGATATTCAACCTAACTCATAATGTGATGTATGCAACCTAACTCATGATGAGATACATGCAAATTTAAATACATTGAGATACTTTCCTCACCTTTAGATCCACAAAGATACAAAATAATGAAACGCAATTTGTTGGAATGGTTACAGAGAAAAACACCTTTTCATACATTGTTTATAGGAGTATAAGATAGCATAAAAATAGAAAGAAAATTAAGAAATAATTATGCATTCTACATATTCGCTTGTGCCCAGCAGTCACACTTCTAAGAATTCATCGTTTAGCTATGTGTGTGCACATATACCAAAGAATGTATACACAAAATTATTCATTGTAATTCTGTTTGTAATAGCAAGACTGGAAGCAACACATTAGCCCTTCAATAAGGGATAGATTAATTCAACATACAGTGGAACAGCATGGAGCTGTTTGCCAAAATTCAATTTCTACAGTGATATAAAATGATCTCCAGAGACCATATAAGAATATTTATACTTACTTGTTTTTGCATAAAGAAAACTACAGGGTTATAAGAAACACCAGTGAAAGTTATTTCCTACTGTGGGGATGAGGGTTGGCTAGGGATAAAAAGGGGTAGGTGAGCTGGGTTGGAGAAATACTCTTCTACATATACAATTCATAAGTTATTTTGATTTTTAAAACAATGTAGATATATTATCTGTTAAAAAAATATGTTTGGAAGATCTTTGGAAACATGGCAGAGTGAGAGATGTCCCCAGATCTCTCTCCTTGAAACAATAATAAGCTGAACATCTCATACTCAACAATAAACACCCAAACTGCACACCAGCACGGCTGAGTGTGGGATCTGCGCGTAAGAGCTACAACAGATCAGAACCCCGGATGTTGGGTGGTGTGCTGGGAGAAATATAAAGAAACTGCCTGTTTCAGCAGCCAGAGCTCCCTGCAGGAGGAAGGAGAGAGGTGAAGTTGCAGGAACTTCCCTGAACAGCCCTGCCTGGGTCTACTGAGAACTGCTGCGCTGAATGAAAGGGACCAGACATCAGGAGATAGGACAGAGGACAGAGAAGTGGGCAGGATCACAGAGAAATAACAGTTGATTTTTACCAATCCTGTCTGCAAAGCCGAGGCTGAGTCATGGTCCTCAAACCCAACGCAGAGGGCCCCTGCCGCCATTACCTCAGAGACCAATAACGGCAGAACCCCAGGGGAATCTGAGCAAACCCTGTCCAGACTGTCACTAATACTGACGGGGTTTGAAATTGAGGGTAGCGAGAATGATTAAATATCTACAAGAATTTTTTTTAATGGCATTTTAAGGATTGATACAAAGCAGGAATCCAAGAAGCTTAGATATCACCTACTGAAAACTGAAAGAAAAGCTCCTTCCTTGCAGCAGGCTAAAGAGAAACCTTTATATAATAAATGTTCTTCTAGAAAAACTATAGAATACACTTTCAT
The DNA here is from genome assembly GCF_000151845.1 of Pteropus vampyrus. Lineage (NCBI taxonomy): Eukaryota > Metazoa > Chordata > Mammalia > Chiroptera > Pteropodidae > Pteropus > Pteropus vampyrus. The sequence goes on along the minus strand of NW_011889496.1, from coordinate 487,861 downwards.
TAATGCCCAGGCAGAGAAATAGTCCATTAAACACCATGAACAACCAAGGTGACAAGGCATCTCAGAAAGAAAGAGAAAAATCTCCAGAAAATAAGCTTACATACATAGAAATATGCAATTTAAATGACAGAATTCAAGATAGTACTTCTGAAAAATCTCAATAAATTTCAAAACGAGTCTTATCAACAATTTCAGGAATTGAAAAGACAATTAGAAGAGCAGAACAAGGAGATTGAAACCCTCAAGAAGAACGTAATAGATATTCTGGAGATAAAAACCACACTGCAAGAGTTGAAAATTGAAATGGCAAGCTTGGGAAATAGAGTCAATCAAATGGAGGAAAGGATCAGTGGTATCAAAGACAGAATTCTAGAACTAAATCAGAAGGAAGAGAAGAGAAACTGAAGAATGAAAAATAATGAAAGAGAAATTCAAGAACTAGCTGATATCATCAGGAGAGGAACCATAAGAATAATGAGCATTATCAAAGACGAGGTAAAGGAGCAGGGACTAGAAAGCATTTTCAGATGAATAGTGGATGAAAATTTCCCAACTATAAGGAATGAGCTGGAGCTTGGAATTCAAGAAGTCAACAGAACACCCAATTATCTCAACCCAAAAAAGCCTTCACTAAGACACATTGTATTAAAGTTATCAAAAATCAATGACAAAGATAGAATTCTCAAGGAGCCAGGGAGAAAAAATACAGTAACTTATAAAGGTAAACCCATTAGATTATCATCAGACTTCTCAGGGCAAACATTACAAGCCAGAAAGGAATGGAATCAAATATTTAAACTATTAAATGAAAAGAACTACCAGCCTAGAATAAGGTATCCAGCTACGCTCTTCTTTAGGTATGAAGGAGAAATTAAGACTTTTTCAGACATGCAAAAACTGAAGGAATTCTCCACTACGAGGCCTGCACTATAAGAAATACTAAAATAAAATGACAAAAAAAAAAAAAGAATAATTAAGTGTTAAGTGACTATCAGGCAAATAGAAGCAGAGGACTGCAACCCTTACAAAGAACAGGGTATTATAAGCTTAAACAATAAGAAAAGAATTGCTATAGCAAGATAGTAATGAGTATTCAGCATACATAGGAACAAATTGAGATAATAATGACTGAAAAGGGGGCATTCAAAGAACCAAATTTGTGAAGATGAATGAAGATAAGGCACATGCAGAAGAAAATAAATGATTGTGTGTGTGTATGTGTGTATATATACATGTATATATACATGTATATAACTATTTTTTCATATTTGTAATGGTAACCACACATCAAAGATTCAGAATCTAAGTATATAATATAAAACAAGAAGTACCAGAGGCAAACCCCACAAAAAACAACCAAAAAAAAGAAAACAGAAACACAAGGAAAAGAAAGCAATGGAAACATCGAGCTACCAGAAAGCAAAACATAAAATGTTTATAAGAAGACCTCATATTTCAATAATCACCCTAAATGTAAATGGATTGAACTCACCAATAATAAGGCACAGAGTTGCAGAATGAATCGAAAAACAAATCCCAGCCATATGCTGCCTCCAGGAGACACATTTCAGCTCCAAAGACAAATATAGACTCAAAATAAAAGGGCGGAAAATGACATTTCAAGCAAATAGCATTCAGAGTAAAAAGAGAGTAGTGATACTAATATCAGACAAAACAGACTTCCAAATAAAATGGTAAAGAATGATACTGAGGGACACTTCATAATGATAAAGGGAATCATGCACCAAGAAGACATAACACTTAGTAATATCTATGCTCCCAATCAGGGCGCCCCGGAATATGTAAAGCAATTACTAACTGAACTAAAGGGAGAAACAGACAAAACACTATCATAGTAGGGCACCTAAATACCCCACTGTTGGATATGGACAGATCATCCAAACAGAAAATCAATGAGGAAATAACATCCTTAAATGACACATTAGACCAACTGGACATAATTGACATTTACAGAGCCTTCCATCCCAAAACAGTTGCCTATACATTCTTCTCTAGCGCACATGGAACATTCTTAAGAATCAACCATTTACTGGGAAACAGAGACAGCCTCCACAAATATAAGAGTATTGCCAACCATATTCTCTGATTATAATGCTTTGAAACTAGTGATCAACTGCAGAAAGAAATTGGGAAGAACCACAAATATATGGAGATTAAACAACATGCTACTGAAAAATAGCTGAGTCACAGAAGAAATCAAAAGAGAGATCAAGAGATACATAGAAACATATCAAAACTTTTGGGACAGGGCAAAAATGGTCATAGAGAAAAGTTCATATCATTACAAGCCTACCTCCAAAAAAAGAATGAGCCCAAATAAACAACCTAACACTCCACCTAAAAAACAAAACAAAATAAAACAAAACAAAACAAAACAAAAAAACACTAGAAAAGAAAGAAGGAATGAAGCCTAAAGTCAGCAGAAAAAAGAAATCATCAAAATTAGAGCAGAAATAAATAAAATTGAAAAGAAAAATGCAATAGAAAAAATAAATACAATAAAGAGCTGGTTCTTTGAAAAGCTTAATAAAATTGACAAACTCATGGCTAGACTCACTAAAGAGTAAAGAGAAAGGGCACAAATAACCAAATCAGGGATGAAAGAAGGGAAATACGACTGATATTGCAGAAATACAAAGGATCATATAAAAATACTATGAAAAAGCAGATAATACCAAATTTAATAACCTAAAAGAAATGAACCCGTACTTAGAAAAATACAATCTTACTAGACTGAATCAAGAAGATCTGGAAAATCTAAATAGACTGATCAACAGTATGGATATTGAAACAGTTATCAAAACTTACCAAAAAGTAAAAGTCCAGGACCAGATGGCTTCACCAGTGAATTCTACCAAACATTCAAAGATTTAATACCTATTCTTCTCAAACTCTTCCAAAAAATCAAAGAAGAGGCAATGCTTCACAACACATTTTATGAGGCCAATATTACCCTGATACAAAACCTAGTAAAGATTACACACACAAAAAAATCTAAAGACCAATAATTCTCATGAACACAGGTGCAAAAATCCTAAGATACTAACAAACCGAATACAGCAACATGTTAAAAAGATTATATACCAAGATCGAGTGGGCTTCATCCCAGAGGCATAGGGATGTTCAACATATGCAAATCCATTAATGTGATACACTACATAAACAAATTAAAAAGTAAAAATCATATGATCATATCAGTAAATGCAGAAAAAGCCTTCGACAAGATACAACACCCATTTATGATTAAAACACTTAAAACTGGTATAGGAGGAAAGTACCTTAACGTAATAAAGGCCATATATAACAAACCCTCAGCCAACATTATACTTAATGGTGAAAAACTAAAAACCTTCCCTCTAAGATCAGGAACAAGGCACTGTTATTCAGTATAACATTGGAGGCTGTAGTGAGTTCAATCCGACAAGAGAAAGCTATAAAAGGCATCCAAATAGCAAACAAAGAAGTCAAACTGTCACTATTTGTGGATGACTTGATTCTCTATAAAGAAAATCCTAAAGACTCCACAAAGACACTACTAGAAACAATAAGCAAATACAGTAAAGTCCCTGGATACAAAATCAATGTTCAAAAATCCATAGCATTTCTATACTCTAATAATGAAGTGTCAGAAAAAGAAAGGAAAAAATAATTCCTTTTGAAATTGCAACAAAAAGAATAAAATATCTAGGAATAAAATTAACAAAACAAGTCATAGACCTATATAATGAAAACTATAAGATCCTATTAAAAGAAATCGAAGAAGATACAAAGAAATGAAAAGTTATTTCATGTTCTTGGATTGGAAGAATCAACATAGTTAAAATGACCATATTTCCTAAAGCATTATACACATTTAATGCAATCCCCATCAAAATCCCATCGGTGTTTTTTAAAGAAATAGAACAAAAAAATCATCAGATTTATATGGAAGCACTAAAGACCCCAAATTGTCAAAGTCATACTGAGACAAAAAAACGAGGCTGGAGGCATCACTCTGTCTAACTTCAAATTATACTACAAAGCGATGGTAATCAAAACGGCATGGTATTGGCAGAAAAACAGACGCATGGACAAGTGGAGCAGAATTGAGAGTCCAGAAGTAAACTCATATTTATATGGGCAAATCATTTTCAACAAAAAAGCAAAAAAACATATAGTGGAGAAAGGAAAGCCTCTTCCATGTATGGTGTTGGGGAAATTGGAAAGCAGCTTGCAAAAGAATGAAACTAGACTGTTGTCTATCACCACATACCAAAATTAACTCAAAATGGAATAAAGATCTAAATATAAGACCCGAATCAACAAAATGCATACAAGAAAACATAGAAACTAAACTCAAGGACCTTGGACTTAAAGAGGATTTTATGAATTTGACCTCAAAGGCAAGGGAAGTAAAAGCAAAAATAAATAAATAGGACTAGATCAAACTAAAATACTTCTGCTCAGCAAAAGAAATTGTCAACAAGGTAAAGAGACAACCTTCCGATTGGGAAAATATATTTGCAAGCAATGTCTCTGATAAGGGCCTATATCCAAAATATACAAAGAACTCATATGACTCAATAAAAGCACAAAACAAAACAAAAAACAAATGATCCAATCAAAAAATGGGCAGAGGACCTGAACAGAAACTTCTCCCTAGAGGACAGACAAATGGCCAGCAAATATATGAAAAGATGCTCAATATCGCTAGCTATTAGGGAAATGCAAATCAAAACCACAATGAGATCCCATCTCACATCTGTTAGAATAGCTATAATCAACAGAACAAGTAATAACAAATGTTGGAGAGGATGCGGAGAAAAAGAAACCCTCATACATTGCTGGTGGAACTGCAAATTGGTACAGCCACTATGGAAAACAGTATGGAGTTTCCTCAAAAAACTGAGAATTGATCTACCATATGATCCAGCAATATCTCTACTAGGTATTTACCTCAAAGACTTGAAAACCCATATCCAAATGATATTTGCACACCAATGTTCATAGCAGCTTTATTCATAGTGGCCAGGACACGGAAGCAACCGAAGTGTCTTACAATAGATGATTGGCTAAAGAAGCTGTGGTACATATATACAATGGAATATTACTCTGCCATAAGAAGAGATGAAATACTGCCATTTGCGACAACATGGACGGAACTCGAGATAGTCATGCTAAGTGAAATAATCCAGACAGAAAAAGTTAAAAATCACATAATATCACTTATATGTGGGATATAAACCTAAAAGCAACAAATGAACAGGACAATCAAACAGAGATTCATGGACATGGACTATAGACTGGTAGTTACTAGTGGGGTAGGGGAAGAGGGGGCAGGTGGACAGGCTAAAGGGGGTCAAATTTAGGGGGACAGGAAGAGGGTGAAGTGGCTGAACAGGATCAAATATATGGTAGTTGAAGGAAACTGGACTTTGGATGGCAAACACAATAGAATATACATATGTCAAATGATAATGTACACCTGAAAATTATATAATTGTATTAACCAATGTTACCCCAATAAACTTAATTAAAAAATATGTTTGACTTTGGGTAGTGAACACACAATGAAAAATACAGATAATGTATTATTCAATTGTACACTAGAAACCTATATAATCTTATTAACCAATGTACCCCCAATAAATTTAATTAAAAATGAATAAAAACGTATGTTTATTTTTCAAGTATATGTCAATATATTGACAGAGTGCATTTACATATTCTTGTTTGCCCAAGTGTGTTTCAGTTAATGTTTGTTGTCCCAGAATAATTATAAATACTGCCTTGCTTCATTCTTTTTTTTCCCCTAGTATTTTTTTTACTTGATAATTTTCATTTTTCAATTACAGTGAAATACAATATTATATTAGTTTCAGTTGTACAACATAGTGATTAGACATTTATATAACTTACAAATTGATGACCCCAACAAATCATAAATAGTTATTACAATATTATTGACTATATTCCTTATGCTATACTCTACATCCCAATGACTATTTTGTAACTACCAATTTGCACTTCTTAAGCTCTTCCTCTTTTCCATCCATCCTCCAATTCCTCTTCCATCTGGAAATCGTCTAAATGTTTTCTGTATCTGTGAGTTTGTTTTTGTTTTATTTCATTCTTTAGATTCCACATATAAGTGAAATTATATAGCATTTGTGTTTGTCTGTCTGTCTTCACTCAGCACAGATTTTATTCTTTTTTATGGCTAATATTCAACTGTATATATATGCACCACCTCTTCTTCTTTTTCAAAATAATTAATTAATTAATTATTTTTTTATGGTGACATTGGTTACCCAAATCCAATAAGTTTCAGCTGTACACTTTAACAGTAAGGTGCGTATGTGTGTGTGTGTGTGTGTGTGTGTGTGTGTGTATACACTATCTGTTCAACTCTCATAGTTAGATTTCTTTCTATCACCACATATTTGACCCTCTTTACCCCATCTACCTCCCTCCTCCTCTCACACCCCTTACTTTCTGGTAACCACTAGTCTATAGTCCATGTCCATGAGTCTCTGTTTTTTTGTCCTGTTCATTTGTTGCTTTTTTGTTTAAATCCCACATATAAGTGATATTATGTGATTTTCAACTTTTTCTGTCTGGCTTATTTCACTTAGAATGATTATCTCGAGGTCCATCCATGTTGTCGCAAATGGCAGTATTTCATCTCTTCTTATGGCAGAGTAATATTCCATTGTATATATGTACCACAGCTTCTTTAGCCAATCATCTATTGTAAGACACTTCGGTTGCTTCCATGTCCTGGCCACTATGAATAAAGCTGCTATGAACATCGATGTGCAAATATCTTTTTGGATATGGGTTTTCAAGTGTTTGAGGTAAATACCTAGTAGAGATATTGCTGGATCATATGGTAGATCAATTCTTAGATTTTGAGGAAACTTCATACTGTTTTCCATAGTGGCTGTACCAATTTGCAGTCCATCAGCAGTGTATGAGGGTTCCTTTTTATTTTAAATGATGGAAATTTCTTTCCATCATTTTGCTTTCAGCCTCTGTGTGTCTTTTGATCTGTTGTGTCTCTTTTAGATAGAACATGTGAAGTCTTTTATTCTTATCCATTCAGCCACTCTGTCTTTTGATTACAGCATTTAATTCATTTACATTCCAAGTAATTGGTGCTAGATATGTAGCTATTGACATTTTATTATTCATATTTTAATTAAATTTATTGAGGTATATTAGTTAATAAAATTATATAGGTTTCAAGTGTACAATTTAATAACACATCATCTGCATATTACATTCTGTGTTCATCGCCCAAAGTCAGATCTCCTTTAGTCACCATATATTTGACCCCCTTATTATATTATTCATATTTTTAAAAATTTTTTTCTTATTTTTTTCTTTTAAAGGAGTCCCTTTAACACTTCATGTTTGGCGATGATGAACTCCTTTAGCTTATTCTTGGCTGAGGAGCTCTTTATCTGTCCGTGGATTCTAAATGATAGGTGTGCTGGATAGAGTAATCTTGGTAGTAGGTCCTTGCTTTTCATCACTTGGAATATTTCATGCCGAGCCCTTTTAACCTGCAAAGTTTCTTTTGAGAAGTCAGCTGACAGTCTTATGGGAGCTCCCTTGTAGGCAACTAACTGCTTTTCTCTTGCTGCTTTTAAGATTCTCTCTTTGTCTTTAACCTTTGATGTTTTAATTATGGTGTGTCTTGGTGTGTGCCTTTTTGGGTTCATCGTGTTTGGGACTCTGTGCTTGTCATATTTGTATGTCTATTTCCTTCAGCAGGTTAGGGAAGTTTTCTGTCATTATCTCTTGAAATAGTTTTTGCTTTATTGCTCTCTCTCTCTTCTTTTGGTAACCCTATAGTGCAAACATTTGTGCATTTCATGTTATCCTAGATGCCCCTTAAACTTTTCTCATTTTTGGATTTTTTTCTTGTTGCCATTCAGATTTGGTGTTTTCTGCTACTTTATTTGCTCCTTTGCTGGAGTTGAGTGAAGCTTAGAGGAATCCCTAGGACTCCAGCAGCACTCTGTTTCACTCAGCCACCATAGTTGCTGCTTTTCACAGCCAGAAGTTGTGGAAACTTCTCCCCTCAGCACTGGAATCCTGGACTGGGGAACCCAGTGTGGGACTGGACCCCTCATTCTTCAGGAGAGATCTCTAAAACTGAGATATCCCTCCAAATTTTTAACTGCCACATGTGAATGTGGGACTAGCCCCTTTGGCATCTCTGCTTCTAGTAAAAGTCTCAACATGGCTTCTTCTGTATATCCCTAGTTATAGGACTTCTATTCAGCTAGACTTTAAGAGAATCTCAATGATGATCTGTAGTTTAGTTGTAATTTTGATGTGGTAGTAGAAGGATATGTCCAGATATGTCTTTTGTTTAATGTTAATACTTTGCTGGTGCCTCAGCATGCTCTTAGTCTTCACATTCAGTAATGTAGTTCTGACTCAGAGGCACTGCTATACCATCACACTTCAGCTGAGCACTCACTGGGCTAGATGGTCCGTAATTATCTCTTTCCTGCTTCATTCTTAAAAAATATTTCAGCTTTACTTAGATGACAAGCTATATAAACACCATGGGTGATAGAATGTTAGCTTTGTTTCTACTTTAGAATTTGTGATCTGAATATATATGTAGATAAACATATATATTAATTTTGAATATGTATATGTACATATGTACATTACTCTAGATGAAGAAGAATAAGTGAAATAAGAATATGTTTTTTAATTCATCTAAAAAATTTGTATTATGGATATATTTATATGTAATACTGTTTTCTCAGAAACAAAATGTGGTTCAACTATTAGAAAAGGTGTTATTTAAATAGCTTATGTAATATGAGAGGAGAAATCACAGTGATTGTGAGATATATATATATCAATACACTTATTATATGAAGTATATAAATATAAATTATTATACTTAACAGATATATAGAAGTAAGTATGTATATATATTATAGATAATATATACTACTAAGGATCGAATGAGGGCAATAAAAATGAATTAAAAGTACATATATACTATGTACTTCTCTTATTTCTATCCTAGACTGACAAAACTAATGTCAACATGGAAGAAGAAACGAGCCAAAGAGTTGGCTCTGAGACATCTACCACAATGTGTCATGTTGATGCATTGCATTTTTTTTTACATCATAGCGAAAGGAAAAAATAATAATATTTGTATGACACACTAAAGTAAACAGAAAGGCTGCTTGCTGACAAATGCAAACTTTCCAGAAGCTGTAGATTCCTCAGGCTGTATCTTATCACTCAAGGGGTGAGGTGCAGGGCTATCAGTAATTCAGCTCACCTAATATCTATATTTGTTGGAAAGCTCTGGTTTTAGAAAGATCTGAAGGGAAAGACCTCAGAAGGTTTTAGAGAATAAAAGATGTGAAGTAAAAGGAGAGGTGATTCTGGAGCACAAAACTGATCTAAAAAAGCGGGAGTAAGGAATGACATCTGGTGGAATTATAAAAGGGTGCTTAATTTTTATTACCCTCATTCGATCCTTAGTAGTCCAATCATTAATTCATTAATTTGTTCATTTATTCATAAATGAGTGAATATACTCAGCTCCATACTAGAAATCAATAATGAGATATGTGCTTCCTTGAGTTGTTAGATAACTACTGGTGTCTCCACAAGATTATAAGCCCTAAGGCTCAGCACACAGAATTGATTTATATAATCCAAGAAATTGCCAGTGATTCTTTTTGGACTGCCACCAGGGAAAGTGCTAGCAAGTAGTATTTTGTGGCCCCCATGACAACCCCTCAATAAAAACAATTTGAAATAACCATAATGCAGGAGAACAAGAAGAGTAAGAAATAAAAGAATAGGGCTCAAAAAGCCATGCATTGTGAATAGTATAAAATTCACCAGGGTGCAGAAAAATACACAGAATGTTCTAGTATGACTTTGAACACCTAGCCCTAAGGAAGGTGTTTGATTGGGAGTATTACCAATCCTATTGACTGACATGTGACAAAATTGTGAGGTATGTGTAAAACTAGTTGTACTCAAGGAAAAAAATTCCCACTGCAGAAACTTATGTGGCAAATTTGAAATAATAATGACTATTTTATATGTTATGTTTATTATTCTGTTTTACATATGTAAAATAATTTGACCCTATCACAAAAATACTTTGAATAAGGTTATTCTCCCCCCGCCCCGACACACACATTTTATAGATGAGAAATGAAAGAACAGAGAGGTTAAGTACATTGTCCAAGGTGATGCCTAACAAAAGTGATAGAGGTAATGATTAAATCCAGAGAGACAGGCTTTAAAGTTGCATTTCCAACCACTACATAGCCCTGCTTCTGGAATAATAAGACTTTTTATTGTTTATGGAGTATCTCTTAAGAGCCAAGAACACTTAGGTGCTTTGCATATTTTGTTATTTTTTAATCTTTATAGGACTGTTTCATGAAAATCATTACAATTTTTTTTTAATATGAGAAAATGGCTGCTCAGGAGAAGTTAATTTTTTTACTCATAATTGTATAGCAAAAAAGTGGTAACACTGGGATTTGGACCCACTCTTATTCCCCTCTGTTCTGGATATTCAGATTTTACCCATCTAGGTATAGTTCAGATCCTGCTTTCCTCAAGAAATATTGTAATCATAGAATCAAAACCGCCTAAGCAAGAAGAAATGTGAGCAGTCATCCATCCCCAGTCTTTCATTTGGCAGACAGAGAGAATGAGCTGAGGAAGTCTTATCAAGGTCACTAGCTCACTGGAGTGGATCTAGGGTTGAATCCATACCTGTTTACTATAAATTTAATAATCTTTCTATTTATATTTTACAAAAGTGCAGTTAAAAACAATTTTGAGCATCATGACCCAAGCAGTGACCTTTCCCTGCCATGTTCCAGTTCTGTCTTTGTTACTAATGAGTTCTGTATCCTTGGCAGATCATGTCACCTCCTTCGCCCTCAATTCACTCATTCGAAAAATCAGAATACTAAACTAAATCATCTCAGCAGAGGAACTAGTTGAAGAGCCAGGAAGGAAAAGAGGGCACAAGGAGTAGCCAGGGCTTTGGGTCCCCATGTTTGCTTACTATACCAGTCTGTTTTCTACTTTGTACTTACCCGCTCTATATGTTATGGTTCTAATGCTGTGTTTGTTTGAAAAATATGGAATTAGATAATTTCTTGAGTGTTGTCTTTGATACTTCAAGAAATCTGGATCTGCTTCTTGCTAGTGTTATGCAGCAATTGCTGAACTAACATGGAGAAAGAAAAAAACATTCCTAGTTTCAGGTTAACTGCCTACTTGTGGCAGACATAGACAAGGGTTCATTCTGAACAGGTAATATTATTCAATGTTCTTACTGAAAGTCAACAAGACTAAGGCTTCAGGCATATGGACTGATGCCCAGGAAACAAGGGCTGGATAATGGCCTAACTTAATTAAAAACTTCTACTACTGGTAAAGGACAGAGACTATGAGGAAATCTAGACAGGGTCTGAGACCCCTCATATACTAATGCATCTTCTGTTGTTTGCTATCTAAAGCAGAAACTGTGTACTTTAAGAGACTAAGGATTAGCCTTTTTATTTTTTCGACTGTTTTAACTAGAGTTTTAAAAAATAAATTTATTTATTTAAATTAGTTTCAAGTACACAGTACATTGGTTAGACATCTATAATTTTCATAAAACGATCTCCCCAATTGTTTTTAATAAAGCCAGATATCATAGACCAGGGAGGGTAAAATTAGGATAATGATGAGCTCTAACATTTTCTGAACCTATCATCTTTAATTGTGTCTCCCATTATTCTTCCTTATATGCCTTCCTCTCCATTTATTCTGGACAGTTACTAATTATTGAACAAATCTCCCTATCTATCCTATGCTAGTCCTTCATTTAAAATGCCCTCCTCTGCCTCCCCTCACATAGGCATGAATACTAGATCTGTCATTTTTTTCTGTGATCCTAGATTTGTCATATAGCCTTTCTGAGCCTGTTTCCTCATATATCATTTTACATATCCACTTTAGTGGGTACACTGATAGTATTACTGCTATTAAAACTAATTTTTTGGAGGTAAACATATAGATGTTAAATTAAATTACAGATGGCTGGTCAGAATGCACTAAAGGGTTGGGTAATTTTGAATGTTATTTCATCTGATTTTAATAAGGGCTAGAAATTCCCCTACTGATGTAGTCTCTGTTCTATAGACTGAGCTCCTAGAGCCTCAGTTCTCTACTTGAAAAATAGAGAATAATTGTATATATCCTGTCCTGTCTTGCCTCAGTGGAGAGGCATTGTTGAAATGTGAGAGTGCTTGGTGAATGTTAAAGAGCTATACCAATGTATGAGGCCTGTAGGAATTGTCTATATGGGAAGGTGTCCAGACAACATGGGCACCTCTACTCAGAGGCCCAACAGCACAAGATTATCCTGGCAATCTTTCAACAATGTCCAAAACAAGTATTAAATATTCGTTTCCCTCCTTCTCAGTTAGATATCAGGCAGTTGTATCGAACTTCCATATACTTAGTCAATCAAGGCTTTTGTTTCAACTTCCCTTTGGTCAAGCAAAGGAGTCTTGGAACAATTGCTGAATTATTACTACCACACACAGCCTGTTCAAAGGATCTGAATGCCTAGATATCCCACAGAGAAACATCCAGCTAAGGGAATCCTCCCACAAAACTTTTCTTCTGAGCACCTCAAGGGAATACAGCAAAGCACTAACAAGTTTGCTAATGGAAAGGCAAACAAGCTGCTTTATTGAGCTGGGGAAGCCAAAGAGTGAGACAAGGGAACTGTCCCCAGGAGGGAGGTGTGCCTATTTAATGAAGCACAGCCTCAACTTCAGTAATTATCAGTATTTTCTCTGCAGAGACCTCCTCTTACCTAAGTTGTGTAGTAGGGAGCTTTGATGAGGTCCCAGTTTTCTCCTATTGCCTTCCTCAATTAATACTAATTGGGAACATGAGAATGCAAACCAGAATGGAAGCAGCTCCAAAATATCATCCTTCTGGGAGTCTTTTTCCTTCCCAACTTTGCCTAAACCATACAGAAAACATTGTTCCTATATTCATAGGAGGCATGTAGAGATGTAGACCATGAATCAGAATGCTTAAGTTTTAATCTATGTTCTGCCACTAATTAACTCTGACTCAGAATGAGTCATACTCTTCCTTGACCTATATTTTTAAAATATATAATATATGGAGATTGAACTTTATGAATTACATTGTTTCTTTGAACAGTAATTTTATGAAATATAATAAATGTGTTTTTCATTCTGATACCAGGGTAACAGAATCAAGAATCAAGAGTAGTACCCTCACTTCTGCATTAAAAAAAAAAGAAAGTTTTTTTTTTATTTTTCTATTTTTATTTTTTCAATTATAGTTGACATACAATAATATATTAGTTTCAGGTATACAACACAATGATTAGACATTTATAAGTTATATAAGTTATATAACTTATAAGTTATATAACTTATAACTTATAACATTTATACAACTTATAAATGTCTAATCACTTCAATAAATCCAGTACCCATCTGACACCATACATAATTATTACAATACTAATGACTATATTCCCATGCTATACTCTACATCCTTTGGGACTCTACATTCTTTGGGACTCAGTGGTGCAGTCTTCCCTGGTTACCTGAGCCGGGTGCTCAAGGTGTGTCACTTGTATGGATTATGTGTGCCCTCTGTAGTTAAGCTTTGTTTGCCCAGAGCCATCTGGGAAGAGTCATAAAGCCATCTGCAGATGGTTAACACCTGTGCTGGGTTTAGAGGTGACTCAAGAGGCCAAGCTGAAAACTGAGGCTGGCTGCCACCAGTGCTTGGCTTGGGGCTACTCAGCAAGAGGTATGGGGATGCTGAGGTCAGATGCTACTTATTTGGATTTAGTGAACCTTTCAGAGATTTTAGAAAATTCTACAGCATGAGCAAAGACAGGCCATTTGTATGGAAAAGCCACTGGAAGTGGCTTGGATGGGCCTGCAAGTTGGGAGGGATGGAGTCTCAAGGAATCACCAGGGTGGGGCAACCAGTGTTAGCTAGTTGATGGTGACTCAGATGTGGTGCCCGCCTGAGTCTCAATCCTGGTGTGAGAAGTGCTCAGGAAAGGAACAATGCTTTTTGCTGGCATTTCTGTCTAGGAGAAAACTGCCCCTTCAGCCATTGCCCTGAAGTCTAACAATGTAGTTTCTCCCTGTATGTCCCTGGCACTCTTCAAGGCACTGCCCCAGAGCAAGGAGCTCAGAGCAAGGAGTCCATCATTAAGTCAACAAAGTACTAAAATCCCAAACAAGTTTTAGTCCTGTGGAGGCACCAGCATTCCTTCAGAAGCCCTGAGACTATCCACATGCCAAGATGCATAATAGTGGTCAGAACCACTTTTGACACTGAACAGTTATCTTCAAAGATGTGAACTCTTCTTTTGACAAGGACCAAGCAGATCAGAATGCTTTTTTAGTTATAACCTGAAAGAGATCCAATCTGGAAACAAATGAGATCTGAATTAATGCATAACAGCCCTAATGAGTTATTGGGAAGAATCAGAAGATATGAAAAAAAAAATCTCTTGATCAAAGCCCGGTACAGAGAAGTTCAATTAATATTAATTCTCTGTCTTCTTCCATTTTAACAGTGCCTGAAATACTGAAATCTTTTATTTCTCTCTTTTTTTATTAAAAATATTAATTACAGTTGACATAATAAAATATTAGTTTCAAGCGTAGAACAGAGTGATTAGATATTTATATAATTATGAAGTGATCCTCTTGATTCGTCTAGTACCCACTTGGCACCACACATAGTAACTACAATATTGATGACTATATTCCCTATATTATACTTTATATCCCCATAACTATTTCATTACTATCCATTTGTATTTTTTAATCTCTTCACTTATTTTGCTAAGCCCCCAACCTCCTTCCATTTGGCAATCACCAGTTTGTTCTTTATACCTATGAGTCTGTTTTCATTTCGATTTTTTTTTTTAATTTTGTTCTTTAGATTCCAAATGTACGTGAAATCATATGGTATTTGTCTTTGTCTGACTTATTTCACTTAGCATAATACCCTTTAGGTTTGTTCATGAAATTGCAAATGGTAAGATTTCATATTTTTATGGCTGAGTAATATTCTATTGTATAAGTACCACATCTTCTTTATCTAATTATCTATCAATAAATACTTAGGTTTCTCTCATATCTTAGATATTGTAAATAATGCTGCAATGAACATAGGGATGCACATGTCTTTTCATATTATTGTTTTGAATTTCTTTGGATTAATATCCAGAATGGTAATTGCTGAGTCATAAGGTAGTTCTATTTTTTCTTTCTATTTTTAATTTTTTGAGGAACCGCCATGTGGCTTTTCATAATGTCTGCAGCAATTTACCATCCCACAGACAATGCACAAGGATTCCCTTTCCTCCATATGCTTGCCAACATTTGTTTTTTGATTTATCGATGATAGCCATTCTGACAGCTGTGAGGTGATATCTCATTGTGGTTTTAATTTGTGTTTCTCTGATGATTAGTGATGTAGAGCATCTTTTCATATGTCTACTGGCCTTCTGATAT
The DNA here is from genome assembly GCF_000151845.1 of Pteropus vampyrus. Taxonomy (NCBI): domain Eukaryota; kingdom Metazoa; phylum Chordata; class Mammalia; order Chiroptera; family Pteropodidae; genus Pteropus; species Pteropus vampyrus. The sequence continues at coordinate 472,250 of NW_011889496.1, read as the reverse complement.
GTCCTCTTTGGAGACATATCAATTCAGTTTCTCTATAAACATTTTAATTGTATTGTTTGTTTTTGGTGTTAAGTTTTATGAGTTCTTTATAAATTTTGGATATTAATTCCTTATTTAATGTATCATTGAGGAATATCTTCTCTGATTTTGTAGGTTGTCTTTTCATTTTGTTGATGTTTTTATTTGCTGTGCAAAAACTTTTTAGTTTGATGCAGTCTCACTCATTGATTTCTTTTCTTTTGTTTTCCTTGCCTGAGAAGATATATCTAAAAACTATATGTATATATTACTAAGAGACTTTAGAAGCACAATGGCTTGAAAGGTCCCACTCATCTCTCTCCTTGAAGTTACAACAAATTGAACACCTATAATTCAACAAAGAATTTCCTGATGAATGCACAAATACTTTTGAAAAATCTGCACATGGAAAATCTTAAGGTGGATAAATCACGGTAACAGGAGAGGAGGAGAGAGAAGAGAGAAGAGATGGATACCATGAGCACAGCCCAGAGCTCACTGTGGATTATAGGAGAAGGGAGAAATCAAGTTATGAGTAGCTCTGAGCATTCCTGCCTGAGTAATCACAATATACTGAGGTTGAACCTCAGGGCAGAGACCAAATATAGAAGTGCAACAGCATATTCTAGCAACCACCATTTCCAGGTAGAAAACAAAGCCAGGGACCATGGCCACCTCCCCCAACTTTCCCAGAGCTCAGCTCACTCCATCTAGCACCATCCCAGAGCTAGTGGCGGGTCCCAGAAGAAACTGTAGGAGTGAGTGTTGAGGTACATAGTAGAATATCTACAGCCCTGAGAACTAGGGAGACAGTTCCTGAGTGGCAGATGCACATTACAGCTAGTTCCAGTGACAAGGGAGGAGATACAAAGGCAAGGCAGCTGAGATATGGCAGTTGCCATTACAAGGTGGAGAAAAAAAGACACAAACAAACTGGCAACCACTCTAAGCCCATCCCATCACTACCCAAGGAGGTTGATCCCAGAAGGAGCACTCTGGGACATCACAGGCTCACCCACCACATTCTCCCACTGGGTTGGTGTCCTGCAACCAAGGTGACTTGGTCACAGAGGAGAAGCCTATCTCTACAGGAAATATATATTTTTTTCTCTGCTTAGCAGAGATCCAAGAAACTGAAATAGAGAGAAAACAACAACAACAACAAACAACAATGACAACAAAAACGTGCATTTCAGTGATAATATTGGAAAATTAAAAAAAATAAATTAGAAACCTCTTCTTATCAACTTGCTAATGAGGCATCACTCTTAAAAAAAAAAAAAAAAGCCGAGATCATTTTCAGCAATACAAAGGCAGAGAAATAATCCAAGGAACGGATATCATGAAAAAACAAGGTAACAAGGTAACAAGGTGTAGGGAACTAAAGCTCCCAAAATTCAAAAGAGTGCATGGATTATCTCGGGAGGCCTGCTTGCATAAAAAAGAGAAAAGGCTGGTTCTGTGGAATTCCAGGAAGAAGAAGTATAGAAAAAGGGAGTGTCTAAGGGAGTGTCAAAGGAAGTGTCGATTGTACCTTGATCTTCGGGATGTTACTTTAATTATGTTATCTTGGGATACACAAAGGAACAGATTATGTATAAAAAGGAGCATAAGAAATAAACTCGGAGAGACAGTTGTGAGATCTGTTCTCCCTCCTGCATCCTGTTTGTCTTCTCTTTTTTCTCAGTCCCCGCTCCCCCATTCAGGTACCTGGTTTGACTTGGTCGGCTGGTTTCTGACAACAAGGCAGCTCAAAAACATAATAAGGATGTCAGAAACATGGCAGAGTAAGAGACGTCCCGAGATCTTTCTCTTTAAAACAACAATAAGCTGAACATCTAAAACTCAACAGAAAAAACACCCAAACTGTGCACCGGCACGTCTGAGCCTGTGATTTGCACATAAGAGCTACCACAGGTCAGACTCCAAAGAGTCCGGCGGTAGACTGAGAGAAACAAAGAAGCTGCCTCTTGCAATTGGCACTCCCTGCAGGAGCAGGGGGAGGAGAGAAGGTGCAGTGAGTTCCCTGAACAGCCCTGCCTGGGTGAGCTGTGAACTCCACATGGCCAGCGGCAGTGTCAGGTCATCAGAGCAGACAGCAGAGATGTGGGGATGGCAGAGGAACAACGTTTGATTATTATCAGCCATGGTTACAAAATGCTAGGCTGAGCCACAGTCCCCATCCTCCAACACAGAGGGCCTTTCTCCACATATCTTCCAAGACCGAACACAACAGAACTCACGAGAATCTGAGCAAACTCTACCAAATTGTCGCTAACATTGACAGGAACTGAGATTGAGGGTAGCAAGCATGATTGAGCATCTAAAATTTAAAAAAAAATGGCATTATTAAGACTTTTTATAAAGCAGGGATCCAAGAGGCATAGGTGCCACCTACTGGAAACCAAATAAAAATGCCTTCTTCGCAACAGGCTAAAGAGATACCTTTATATAATAAATCTTCTTTCTGGAAAAACAACAGAATACATTTCCATTAATGCCCAGGCAGAGAAATAATCTTTTAAACACTCTGAACAACAAAGGTGGCAAGGCACCTCAGAAAGAAAGAGAAAAATCTCCAGAAAATAAGCTTACAGACAGAAATATGTGACTTAAATGACAGAGAATTCAGGATGGTACTTATGAAAAAAACTCAGTGAGACCTGAAATGATTCATATCAAAAATTTCAAGAATTGAAAAAACAACAAGATCAGCAGAATGAGTTCTTTAGCAAGGATTTAAAACTCTCAAAGAGAACCAAATAGAACTTCTGGAGATGAAGAACACACTGAAAGAGATGAAAAATGAAATAGCAAGCTTGGGAAATAGAGTCAACCAAACAGAAGAAAGGATCAGTGATTTTTTAAATTAAGTTTATTGGGGTAACATTGGTTAATACAATTATATAATTTTAAAGTGTACATTATAATTTGACATTGGTATATTCTATTGTGTATTTACCACCCAAAGATCAGTTTCCTTCAGCTACCATATATTTCATTCCCTTTACCCACTTCACCATTCCCCTACCCCTCTTTATTTGACCCCCTTTGCCCCTCCTACCTACCCCCTCCTCCCCTCCCCGCAACCTTCTGGTAACCACTAGTCTATAGTCCATGTCAATGAATCTCTGTTTTTTTGTCCTGTTCATTTGTTGCTTTTTTGTTTAAATCCCACATATAAATGATATCATATGAACTCATTGAAAATGATATCATTTTCAACTTTTTCTGTCTGGCTTATTTTGCTTAGTATGATTATTTCGAGGTCCAACCATGTTGTTACACATGGCAGTATTTCATCTTTTCTTATGGCTGAGTAATATTCCATTGTATATATGTACCACAGCTTCTTTAGTCAGCCATCTATCATAGAACACTTCGGTTGCTTCTCTGTTCTGGCCCCTCTGAATAATGCTGCTATGAACATTGGTGTGCAATTATCTTTTCTGATATGAATTTTCAAGTCTTTGGGATAAATACTCAGTAGAGGGAAGGCTGAATCATATGGTAGATCAATTCTCAGTTTTTTGAGGAACATCCATACTGTTTTCCATAGTGGCTGTACCAATTTGCAGTCCCACCAGCACTGTCTGAGGGTTTCTTTTCTCTGCATCCTCTCCAACATTTGTTATCACTTGTTTTGTTGATAATGCTATTCGAGCAGGTGTGAGATGATATCTCATTGTGGTTTTGATTTGCATTTTTCTAATAGGTAGCATTGTTGAGCATCTTTTCATATATTTGTCGGTCATTTGTATGTCCTTTAGGGAGAAGTGTCTATTCAGGTCCTCTGCCCATTTTTTGATTGGACTGTTCTTTTTTTTGTTGTCACTGAGTAGTATGAGTTCTTTGTATATTTTGGATAGTAGGCCCTTTTTGGTGGCGTTATTTGCAAATATATTTTCCCATTCATATGGTTGTCTATTTAACTTGTCAATGTTTTAATTGCTGAGCAAAAGCTTTATAGTTTCATGTACTCCCATTCCTTTATTCCCTGATATGGACTTAATTGGTCATTCCCAACTGTACTTAGAATGATTATTTGATTGGAAGCATACTAAAAAGAACTTAACAAAAGAATATTTGGTGGCTTGCACAAAGGAAAAGTTGAATAGAGTCTAAGGAAGGATAAAAAAAAAAACAGATAAGCTTTAGCAATCTTGATCAGAAACTCAAAACACTGCTTTTTGTGGGGAGGAGGGGACAGTGCTATCAAGACACCTGGGATCATATACCTTAAGCAGAAGGGTCCAGTGTCTGAGGGGAAGCATCTGATTAGTCTAAGTTAAGACATACATGTTCCTTTGGCTAAGGGTGAAGTGCAGAGCAGTGTGATTGGCAGTTTCACTAAGAGCATGTGGCATATTGAGGCATAGTAACCCAAGGGAGAAAAAAATGAAATTCTGTGCCCAAAATAAGGGAGGAAGGGATATTTGGCAGACAAACTAAAAAATTCTACTTTACCTTTTCAAAAATCAATTTAGACCCCAAATGTGGTTGACTGAAATATCTAAATGGGAAGTGTAGAGACAGACAAATTAAAAAATGTGATTGATGAAAATATTTAGATGAGCAGTGTGGGGACAGGTGTAGAGGAGTGGTATATTACTTAAAAATTATAGTGCTAGCTTTCACTTTCTATCATAAAGAAAATTTTATTTTTATTTTTACTATGTTCGAACTTGGAAATTTAAATAACCAATTTACTAGAACTTTTCAAAATTTACAAGTTTATGTTGCTTCAACAAAATTGCTTTCCTCTTAGAAATCTTAGAAAGATTAAAGATAATACTTGAATTTAATGAAAATTTCAAGAACTTAAAGCCTCTATTTAACAAGAGGTCATTAAATACTTTCTAAGGACTAAATTTACCATGTTCATTGCACTAAGAAATTATAGTTAAATTGCTTCACTTTGTATTTCTTCTAAAATTTCTGCAAAAATCTAATTATTAAATATGTTGTACACCAGACGACTAATGAATGAAACAAAGCTATACAGATAAAGAATAATTAGATTGTGTTTTGTAAGGTTACTTCTCTCTGTAGTCATTGCTTCTTGGTTAAATCTTCACAAATAAATTATATATGCCTGAGGAAATATCCTCTTACAGACAAACAACTAAGAAAATTCTTTTTATTTTAAGGTGAAATAATGTATACTTAAGTAGCATCGGCTAGGGTTCGTTGATGCAAAAATAGTAAAGATTCACATGGTGTCTCCCCAGGCTCTTTAGATGTAAGAGATGATGTTTTGGAAAAGGCATAGAAAAAAAACAAAGATGTTTCATTTTTGTATATTATCCTTTATAACTTCTGTTTTCTCTTTTTTCTCTAGTCTTTCAAGATATTTAACATTAACTTTTTCTTAATTATAACAGTACTATCATTGCATAAAATTAAAAAAGTATATAAAGAAGAAAATAATTTATAATCCTTTACTTTCGAATGCTTTTAAAATTTGCATATTTTAAGTCCCCCCCAGGGCTAAACACACACACACACACACACACACACACACACACACACACAAACACACCCATACACACACACAGATACATAATTTTGATCACACATTTTTGGTTTTAAAATCTGAGTTTTTTTTCTTTTCAGTTTGTGTTATATCAAAAACATTTTATATCATTAGACATTCTGCAAATACATCATTTTAATGACTATTTAATATTCCACCATGTAGATGTATTATAATTTACTTTTCTCTTCCCGTATTCCTGAAAATCTAGTTTGTTTTACAAGTGGTATTTGAAAGTAGTAGTTCTTAATGAGATCCTTGGGGCCCATGATTGCTCTGAAATGAAAAATCTTTACTCATATGCCTACTATTCCTTTTTGTGGAGATATGATTAATTATTTTCATAAAAATGTTCAAAGCTACACTTACATCAAATGAGGATGAATGAATTAAGCTAATAATTCATATCCTATAGATTAAACATCTTTTTTACTCTTTCCCAAGGATTTAGCATAATGATCAAAAAAGTTCGCTAGTATCTTAATACATACTATATAGGAAAATAAAACACACCCCACTTGTGTTTCTCCTTTACTCTCATACTACTACCACATTTACAACACTTCCCAAACCAGATATATGGGTTTGCCACTCATCAAGCAATTCTCAGCAACACCAGCTGGGTATCCCACAATTCAATTTAATTCTAATATTAATTGGAGTTACTGCAGAACCCACAAGTTAAGGTTCAGTTCCACAAGCCTGCCTCCTACTTCAGATGCCAATCAAAAATAGTAGGTCAGGATACCCACAACTTTTGTCATCTGACTTGCCTATAAATCAGAAGTTCCCACAACACCCCTTCTTGAATTCAGTTAGTTTCTAGAACAGCCCACAGAATTCAGGAAAACATTTACTTACATTTACTAGTTTATTATGCAATAAAGGATGTGATAAAGGATACAGATGAACAGCCAGATGAAAAGATACATAGGATAAGACTGGGAAGCAGCACAGTTTGAGAGCTTCAGTTTCCATAAAGTTCAGGTGCACCATCTTCCTTCATATTTTAGAAATTTTTATAGAGGTTTCATCACATAGGCATGATCAATTATTAACTGCATTTTCAGCTATTTTTCCTCTCTGTTTTAAAGCTTCTAAATCATGAATTGTTCTTTCTGTAATCAGCACCCATCTTTAAGCCCACCAAAGGTCACCTCATTAGAATGAAAGATATTCCTATCATCCGGGAAATTTTCTGGGATTAGGAGCTCCGTATCAGATGTTCCTATCACTCAGGAAATTAGAAATGTCTTAGGAGCTATATTTTAGGAATTGGGGCCACAGACTAAATGTTGGAACAAAATGTTCTCCTGTCATTCTTATTTACAAGGGGTTTCAGGATCTCTGTGTCAGGAACCAGGACACTAATCCTTTTGGACCAGGGCCTCTCCCTTATGATCTCATTTAACCTTAATTACTTTATAGTCTCAAGAAAGAAGGCCATAATATTTCTTTCTGATTGTATGTGTTTGTGTGTAGGAGTATGTATGACAATTCAAGGATGCCTACATGATATGAGTCACTACAGTCAATGTGTACCTTTTCAAGGGCTTAGTAAATGGCATATCCAAGATCCAATCTTTTGTTGTTGCTGTTGGCTTGTATTTTTTTTTTTTTTATATATTTTACCAAATTTATCAATCACTTCTATGTAAACAAAACAGCTTTGGGCTTGATATATACTTTTGTTTTTAATTATATGTCAAGAAGACACAATTTATTTAATGGTTTATTCGAACTTTTTTTTTTGTCTTAGCTATGGTTCTTCATTTAAAGATGAAACAATTCTTAATAGGCTTGTAATGTCAGAATATTTTTACATCAGTTTATAGTGTGTCTGTTTTTCTCAAAGACTAATGACTTTTTTAAAAAAAATTTTCTATAAATTTTCTATAAATTTGTATTCTTGCCATGTAAACAAAAATATACATATTTAATAAGGCACTTTTGCTATGTTTTCCAATAGTATTTATTACTATATAAATTCTTCTATTTATAGTAAAAATATAAATATTTTCTACTACACTATTTGATATCCCTTATATAATACCCCATATGAAAACAATTTTCTTTTATAACTTAGTATTAGGACTTTTTATAATTTCTATGGCATCGATATTCTTCCTCTTTCTGATAATAATAACAATGATGATGATGATGATATGATGATATTACTAATAGTTTCTCTCCACATTGAGAGTCAGTAAGCTCTGAATTGTATTTGAAATAGTGAAGCTACCATGTATTTAATGCTTCCCATATATTTGCTCATTATTCTAGTTAGTTATATATGATTACTAGGTTATTGATGAGAAACTTTAGCTCAAAATGAGTAAGTGACCTGTATAAAGTCACACAGCATACATGGAGAATTACTGGTATTTGACCTAGGCTTTGGCTCAATAGTTTTTGCTTAAAATTTTTTATTGCCTATAAGTGAGACCATACAGCATTTACTTTTCTTTCTCTATATTCTTTCTCTTAGCACAGTGCCCTCCAGATTCATCCAAGTTGTTCTCCCTGCTCTCCATTTTCTAGATTAGGTACTGTATCTTGAAGACATTCTTTTGTTTTGTGACTAAATGTGACACCCAACAATATAGGACATTTCTTAAAGTGGATAAAGGTAAATCTGAATCAAATAAAAAGACATTCTTTTTCACACGGATCAACAACAGAGATTAATGATTCAATTCTAATAAAATTTAATTAACAAATTAAATATTCAGTCAAATATTTTTAAAATAAAGAGGAAAACCTAACACACAATCCATATTGAAAAAAAGTTAAAGACAAGAAAAGCAACCAATTTTAAAAAACTGAAATAAGTACATAAGTTAAATATCTGTATATATTTACTATTAATTTACTATTATTAATGTTATTATGCATATAAAGTTAAAGATGCCCAAACCTGGCAGATAAAAATTTTAAAAAGAATTTAGATAGATATTTAAGTACATACTATAATTATCTTTCCATAATTGTACTTGCTTTCATAATTTATGGCATGAAAATGCTATCATAATTTTTACTCCATGATTTATTTAAAGCTCTGATTTAAATCTGATTAAATTCTATATTCCTGTTGTAGCACATATAGATGTAAACTTAATCATTATGAAAGCATGGAATCTAATATTATAATAATGTTTTTTCTTAGATTAATATATTATAAAAAAGCTTGAAAAACTTAAGTTCAATTGTTAGATAAATTATTTTATAGGACATTTACAATCATTACTATCAATAGCATAAATGTTTATCTAGATGTTTCTATAGATGTTAATTTTAGATATTTTTCATAATTGCTAAATTGATATTTTAAATGATTATTTTAAATGAAGCAAAGATTTGTGTCACTGTATTTATATTTCTTGATTGATTATATAACTGTGGTTTTTAACATTTATTCCTCAACACATCATCAGTGATAGTACTAATTGCAATAGTTTGTCAGTGATACTTACTGTAGGACCATACCTCCGCTTCTCAGCTTACAAAAAGTACATGTCAGAATCCCCCAGAAGATTCTGATTTATCCTTCTTTGGGGGCAGGCCATTAGTTGAATAAAACTAACTGAAGCCTCCTATTCTAATGAAAAATGACTGATAGATTTGGTTACATCAGAATAGTAGACTACTATGACAAAGATGCTATAAATGATTAAAGGACAAAGAATAAACTAAAAGTAAATATTTACAACATATTTTTTTTTTTTTATACTCAGAGAAACAGTGCCCAGAATGTAGAAAGAATTTTTGGAAGCAACTATTTGGCCAACATAAACAAAATTGAAAAGTCATGTATATTTGTCATATTTTTTGTGTGAGGTAAAGAAGATCAAACTTATCCTTTAAGCGTTAACTTTTTTGTTACCCTTGGGCCTTTGAGAAATATTGATCAATATATATTCCTTGTTAATAACAATAGTTGCCATTTATTTGTCTTTATTAATTTTTGAGAACTGTAAAAATTTCTTTACTTATTTTAGCATACAGAATTTATTTAAATAAATAAGCAAATAAACAAACAAAAAATAAATAAAACATCTAATTACAAGATAGGTGCAATTATTCCTAATTGTATTGTTGTGAAAATGAAGATTAGTAAAGTTGGGTAACTTTCCAAGTATCACTCAGCGAGTGAAGACAGAAATCAAAGTTAGATTTACCTTAGTTCAAAGACTTTTCTTGTAATATCTATATCATTTGTTGCTTCCCATAGGAATGGAGGATTGGAATCTTAACAGAAGTAGAATGTTGGCAGAAAATAACAGAACATACTAAGGTTCCATGAAAAATTAGGAAATAATTATCAAGGCAACTAAATGGTATTCAAATTGAGATGTCCTATGTGAATTATGATTCCCTCTATCAAGTTAACAAGACAGATCTGGTTTTAGAAACACCTTTCAATTTATTAACCAACTTTTCCAGTTTATTACATGTCATTTTAACTGCAACCAATAGCCTAATTTAATGCAAATATAAAGATAGGCAAAATATGATCAAGATTAAAATCTTAAATTTTAAATCTTAACATTTTAAAATCTCTGATATTTTTGCAGAAGTTAATACAGTAAGGATTATTCTCTCCTACAAGTTGCAGATATGAAAAACTCAGTGTCATAAAAATTTAATTAAAATGTTGACTTAACTTTTCCTGGATGTCAAAAAGACTATAAACATTGCATTCTTGAGTTATTAAAAAAGACATATTTAAATTTATATACAAGAAAATAATATTTTGAAAAAGCATCAAGGGACATTTCTCATTCACAAAGCTTCAATTCTTTTTTTTAAAATAAATTTATTTATTTAAATTCATTTCAAGTATATAGTACATTAGACATCTTTAATGTTCATATAATGATCCCCACGATTGCTCCCTCTCTCCCCTGACCTTCCACTTAACCATCATATTAATGCTAACTGCATTCCTTCATCCATGCTCCTCCTGCCCAACTATCAACTATTAATTTGTACTTCTTTAACCCTTCACCCCATTCACCCAGGCTCCCAACCCCCCTTAAATCTTCAATTCTTTATTACATTTCCTAAATAAACATGAAATGGGGGAACAAAAGGTTTTAGGAGAATGCTGCTATTTAGAGAAAAAAGCCACAACCACTGTTAGAGGATACAAATTTACTTACTGGCAAAAGTATAGAAATATGCAAGATTAACAATGCAGAGAACAGTATAACTTGCTTCTTGATAGAGATTACGGCTTCTGAGAGTTCCTAGTTCCCAACCCTGGCTTGATGATGTGAGACTGATGGAAGGAAAATAATCGCAGCACATTCATGTGTTTCCCCAGTGTAGCATCATTTACGAGGCCAGACTCACTCCTGGCTCATGTCAAAAAGTGGTACTGATAGCAAACTCTTACCTTATTTTTACACTGTTGGGGAGGTTGAATTTTTTTCTCTACCCTTCTAGGTTCTTCTTGTTGGTCTAAGAAATAAATTGACATGAAAGAAATTAATAGAAGAAAATCAAATTTGATTGCCTATGTACATAAGAAGATCTCATAGATATGGGAAACTGAAGAAATGACCAGAACAGGCAGCTTTTACTTTTTAGAGGATGAAACAATAAATTGATGAAGATTTGACAGGACAAAGAAATTTGGGTTTGTGTACTTCATTAGTAAGGAATAAGTAGAGTTTGGGGTTGGGGTAGTAAATTAGTAAAAAGAACAAGGTTTTTTTTTTTTTTTTTTTTTTTTTATATAGGCTCCTCAGGCCCCAATTCTCTATCTCTGGTGCTAAAGATGTTTCACTTGCCTTCTGGTGCAGAGAAGGTATCTTTCACATGGGATATTTATTTTCTGCTTTCAGAGGGACATAGGGAGATCAGAGTGCCCTTTTTGTGCTGGCTGCTTTTTACATAACTTTAATTCAAAATATCAATATGCTACTTTGGCATATTTTAGGAGGCCCATAATAAGCTCTAATAATGCTGTGCTAGGTACTCTAAATACTTATCAGGAAATTAACTCATTTATTTCCCTCAAAAACCCCATGAAGTAGCTACTATGATTATTCTCAATTTACAGAAGAGAACACTGAGTCACAGAAACAATGGGTAACCTGTCCAGGGTGTACAACTAGACAGTGGTGAGGCCAGGATTCACAACCATGCACTCTGGCCTGGAGACAACGCTCTATGCATCCTAGGTGGAAGAACACTGGGCTGGGAGTCAAATCACTTGAATTCAGGCCCAGATCTTCTCTTAACTCTCTGTAGGATGCTTAATTGTATTACTCTGGGCCACAGTTGTCTTCTATTATTCAAATATTGCTTTAGAGCTAGGAGCTCTTGAACATCTTTGACCTTTCTGATAGTTTATATGTTATTTACTTTAGGAAAATAACAACATGGGAAAAATATGCCAAGTGCCCTAAAAATACTATTATATTTGAGAGCTACACTTTAAAATACAAAGAGTCTAGATTACTTAATTTTGAAATCCAAAGCGTCATTTATGTTTGACGGATTTTGTGGTCTATGTCAATTGAAGCTAGTGCAATATTTTGTGACAATTTTCTTCCTAGTTGCTCTATATAATGGAAATATAAACAAGTACCAGTCTGAATTAAGCCCTCATAAAAGATTAATTTTGATCCTCCTTTGCCAACTATGGAACACCTAGCTTTATACAAACCTTGGTTTTCTTCATGATTGCCATGTCATCGGACCTCGTATGGTTTGAATATACATAGGTGTCTGAGGGTTCATTGCCTTCTGGGCTGTGACTCTATAAGTGAACTACCATGTATCTAATTGGGCACTTAAACAAGTTATACCATTATCATATATCTGTGTACCAATTTTCTTTACTAGAATTCAAATTTCATCTAAGCAGGCACCATGTTATTCCATAAACTTAACATCTCAAATTGGTATTCACTTTAAATTTTATATGTTCTTTTAGTTATATATATCGCCACACCTTTTAACCTGTTTAGTCAAGACTTTCTATGTAATACTTGATTCATTATTTATTTTCAGATAAGTAAAATATTCTTTCAATTACTTTCTTGGGCTGGATCACAACATTAAGAATAACATGACCCATCATTTCCCTAGAAATGGTTCTTCTTGTCAAAATTATGAACTAGGACTTGATAATGTCTTTGTGAAAGTTATGCATTTATCACAGTTTTTTCATTTATTTAATTCCACTGGAGAAACCAAATATCAAAAAAATTGTTTTTTCCTAACAACTGATATATTTTTTGTTATATGGTCACAGCTTATGTTGTAGCTAATAATGTTTTCCTTTTGATCTGCTAGAGGCTCAGAGCCATATATTTGATTCAGCTATCCAATTTTACCATTTAATGCAATACACATGTACCATAACTTTTTCTCTGGTTTTCGTTGTAGTTTTTGTTTTCTTTCCCTTTAGCTATTTTTATATTCTTATATATTATGCATTTTTAGAAAAGACTTCATATCTATTTTGGAATTCCATGGGTGTATGCAAACAGACGACTACTAAATACTCTGTTTCTAAGAATCTGAGCATTTTAAGCCTACATTCTTCCCCTGTTTAAATTGAGAGCAGTGAGGTATTAGCACCAGTTTATGATATGTATTTGCCTTTATTGGTCTTAACAAATACAAATTTTAGTTTTGCTGCTATTAGTATGAGTGGGCAAACCCAAGTCTATATTTGTAGGCATAATTGGAGTGTTTAGATAAGAAAATTTTGCATATTTGAGTTTTACTCTATTTATTTTACTCATCCACTTCTTTACACAAATCAGTCTTTTTATTTTTACAGAAGGGAGATCTCAAACCATTTCATCCATATAGTAGTAATTCAATTTACACTTGTTAGTTTGAATGCAATTTAAATATGAATGCCTTAATTTTGATTGCTTACAAAAGAAATGGGACTATTTTTTCCAAGCTTATATATATATCTAGAGAATGAAGAAAGTTCAGGCCCTTAAAAGTAGCTGAAAATTTCCTTCAAGCAAAAACTTTGAGGAATTTTTTTTTTTTTTACAGGTTTTAAGCCATCGGACATGATACATTAGAAAAAATAGTTTATTCAATGAATGGTCAAATCATTTTTACTTTCCTAATTTCACTAGTGTTGCATACATTTCAAAGTCTGATCACACTCTAGTAACATTAAAAATTTATTTAATGCTTGCATGTATTTCAGATGGAATGTTATTTTTTGAGTCAAGCTTGCATTTTTGTAGCAGATTTTATATGTTGTAGAGCAGTGATAATTTTGTGTGTTTTTCTATATTAAGTTTCAAGAACTGTATTTGGCATCATCTGGTAGAGATCTGTCTGTAATATTGACACTCAATTTAAAAATCTCAGATTTTTTTTGAAAATGTATTAGGGTTCCTTTTTCTCTACACCCTAACCAACATTTGTTGTTCTTTGATTTATTGATGATAGCCATTCTGACAGGTGTCAGGTGATATCACATTGTGGTTTCAATTTGCATTTTTTTGAAAATGAGGACTGCATTGCAAGACACAATCCCAAAGATATTTCAGGCAAATAAGGAATACTTTTGTCTCAAAATGTTCTGTACTTTCTTGAACCTCTAGTTAACTTTGTGTTGTACTGACCTGACACTATAATACAAATCAAAGCAATAATGATTAAAACAAGGCTTTAAAAAATTTTTATTCCTATTTCTTTAAATATATTTTTATTTTGAACTGCCTGTTTATATTGCCAATAAGAATAAAGTGCTAGATTTATTTAAAATGTATTATGAAAAAGATTAATTCCAAATATACCATAAAAATGGGTGACTCCCTAGTAGTTCTAATTAATTTACATTAATGAAACCAGTGAGCCTGGAGCAAGATTATGTATATAACACAAATATAATTTACATTGGTTAGATTGTAAATCGCACTGTATATCTGAACACTTCAAAGAGACTTTAAATGATTTTTTTTCAACAACGGGCAAAGAAATATATTGCTTCACCAAAATACATTCTAATGAGTAGGAAAAATAAAACTCAATGGATTACGTAGATCCTGAACCTCTATGTGGCAACCACATTAGTTTTTGTAAACTTACAGCTCTTTTGTATTTGTTTCATTTTACTGGTTCCCAGGATTTTTTTTCCTAGATGATCAAGGCTTTTCAAAATCCCAGTAACATATAAAAAGACAAAGTCAATGAAGTTCATAATAATTTGAAATACTCTATTAGCATATGAAGCCAATAGACCCCCAAATATGCTATTACCTTAAAATCAAAGATTTCCAGAATATATAAAGAACTTTAAGACACTGATGAGTGAAGAAAAAAAAAGACCCAAAATAAAACAAAACAAAACAAAACAAAATAAAACAAAAACAGGAATAAGATTGGAATAGGCAGTGATTAAAGAGGATATAAAAATTGGCAAATTATATATATATGTATATATAAATATATATACATAAGCATTCAATTTTGTTAAGTACTAGATTAATTGTAAAGTAAACCACAAGAAACCACCACATATTCATGGGTTAAAATATAAAAGACAAACAAAACCAAATTCAAAGCAACTGAAGTTCTCAGATATCAATGATGAACTAAAAAATTAGTAGTACATTTTGGAAAAAAGTTTGGCATCATCTGTTAAGTGTGAACATATATTCCCTTACTCAGAATTTCTACTAGGAATCAATAGTATATAGGATACATTAACCATAATATATTTGTGCAATGTAATCCTATAGAGCAATGAAAATAAATATGACTACATGCAATGATTTGGATGAATCTTAAAAATATAGTGTGAGCAAATGAATTCAAGAAAACAAATCCAAACTTCCTAAGTCAATTTATATCAAGTTCCAAAACAGGAAAAATTAATCCAATCAGAATAGTTGTTATTTTGAGTGGTAGACTGATAATGCTCTATTCTTTGATCTAGATGCTAGTTAATTCCAGTGATATAATTTAAAAAATAAAATTATCAAAATATTTATAAAGCTCTAAATCTATAGAAACAAAAGGAAAGTTATTTAACTTTCTGATGATTTTTAACTTTCATGGAAGTTAAAATAGTTTTGACAAAAGTGGAGGAGTTCATATTTTTCTGTTAGTTTTTGTTTAGTTAATATTAAGGAATTATCTATTTTTAATTTTTGGTGAAACAATGCCATTTACTTTTGTTATGGTTTCTAGCAAGTAAGTGTGATTTGGGAAGATGGAGCACTCTATTATTGGTAACAGTGATTGAGAGATGGTAGGTTAGATCTGAAAAATGGGGTTGAAAGAGGGAATGCAAGTTAGGATGAAAAAGCACATGAGTTTATCTGGTTCTAGGTTTCAGAATCCAGAATTGTAAGCCAGAGAGTGGGTTTATAACATGAAAATTGAGTGATCCTGTTCACAGGTCAGAAACAAATTGATGAGTCTTGCAGGACACACGAGTACAGGCAGAGGCCTTTCTGATGTTTTATACTGTAGCACACTCATGAGGAATCTGAGTTGAGTAGGAAGAATAAATGAAAGAAAACAGATGACTGAAGTCTTAGAATGACTTAGGCATTCAGCAAAGAACAGGCACCACAGTAAAAGAACAGTGTGCCTTTCAGACACGGAAACCCCTGGCAGTGAGCTCAGAATAGACTCATGCAGGACTTAAGTAACATCTGAGAAGGGCAAGGCCAGCTGATACTGAGGCAACCAATTTTGAGAGAGAGGCTCCTTGTAGGTTTACTATTTTAGATTAGAGCTAAAATTAGACTGTGAGATGAGGCTGAGACCAAAGGTAGAATAAATAAACAAACAAACAAACAAACAAATAAAAATAAGGAACATCTGTAGGCAGGAAATGAGTGATAGCTCCTGCTTCTTCTGTCAATTACAAAGAAAACTAGGGAACTTTTTATTTAAGACAATATTGATTAAAGTTTAATCAAATGTTATAAATATGCTAAATCTCAAGTTCATGAAGAATAAGGAAAATGAATACAAAATATAAAGGCCATCACATATTTTTTAATATTTAAATCTATATCTTTCTCTTTTCCAAAAGCATAATGATGAAGACAAACCTGCATTTTTATCTTTTAACCACTACTGGGCTGGATAACCTTGAACAAGTTTCTTAAATTCTGTAGGCATCAAGTCTGCCACTGGTGACAATACTATCTAACAAATTTCTTATGAATATAAAAGAAAATGTGCATATGAAGCACTGAGTCCAGTGCCTGGCTCCCTGAAATCTCTCAATAAATGTTCATAGTCATTGTCCTTTTTACCTATAAAATAATAGTAATCTCAGACTCAAAATGTTTTAATTCATCATGCACAGTGAATATGTTATTAAAAACACAATTCTGTTGAATGCTCAGATATTTTACCACTGCCTTTGAAACCAAATATTGGACTTATCTTTCTAGAGCTCACATTTAGCATCAATATAGAATACTAATTTTTCCTCTTATTTTATGGCAGAATAAAGAATATTTATAAAACTGACAGTTAATATGAGAACAGTTTCTCCATTATGTAATGACTATACAAATATTATCTTTGAAATACTATTTTTACTAAAATCTATCCCATTGAGAAATAATCAGTATAACCACTTCAACTTACGTTTTAAATGACATAGTTCTCTTATATCAAAAAGGATCAGATTGATTGATATTTATGAGACATATTTATATGTTTAAAATAAATGGCATTATCTTAACAATGTATTTTGAATATTTTGTACGTATTCTCTGTGTAAATAATTATCGATAGTTTGGTATTTCCCTTCTAGAAAGTTGTACAAATTTAAGAACAAAAATAATCTCTGCATACACAGGTATGAGGTTCTGAGAAACAAAGTCTAACAGCATAGATAGGAGAAATTATAGAGAACAATTTTAAGAAGAATATTTTTGAAAAAGGGTAAATTGGAAATTTGATCCTGATCACATAGTAAGCCATAAAATTTAATGAGGTTATCTTCTAGGAATTAACATGTCTGAGAATTGGGGAAAAAATCTTGAAGTTCTCTTAAATAAAATAAAAAAATAATCAGCAAATCAATAAATTTCTTTTTTTAATTTTGCTTTTTGTAAGTTTGATTGTACTATATTGTAACTGTGTGATCATTCACTAAACAAATGGTTTTATTATTTATTTATTTTATTAGTTTCAAGTATACAGTACATTGGTTAGATATTTATATAGTTTATAAAACCATCCCCCTAATTGCTCCTTCTCTCCTCTGGTTTTCCACCTAGCCAATATATTAATGCTAATTCCATTCCCTAGACCGAGTTCCCCATGCCTGTGATCATCTATCGACTACTAATTTGTAATTCTTTAACCCTTCACCCGATTCTCCCAGCCCCTCATGCCTCTATACTCCTCTGTCCGTCACCAAATTGTCCTCTATATTTGTGTGTGTTTTTGATTAGTTTATTCTTTATGTTCCTTAGATTCTGCATATAAGTGAAATCATATGATATTTATCTTTTTCAGTATGACTTATTTCACTCAACATAATAACCTCTAAATCAATCCATGTCATTGCAAATGGTAGGATTTCATATTTTTTTAATGGGTGAGTAAAATTCCATTGTATATATGACTTATAACTTCTTTATCCGATCATTTGTTGATGGGCATTTAGGTTGCTTCCACATCTTGGCTATTGTAGATTGTGGTGCTATGAATATTGGGATGTATAGAACTTTATGAATTATTGTTTTGATTTTCCTTGGATAAATACCCAGAAGTGCAGTTACTAGGTCAAAAGGTATATCCATTTTTTCATTTTTTGAGAAACCTCCAGACTGTTTTTCATAGCACTGTAGCAACTTGCAATCCCACAAACAATGTATTAGGGTTCCTTTTTCTCCACATCCTAACCAACACTTGTTGTTCTTTGATTTATTGATGATAGCCATTCTGACAGGTGTCAGGTGATATCACATCGTGGTTTAAATTTGCATTTCTCTGATGATTAGTGACCTTGAACATCTTTTCATATGTCTATTGGCCATCTGTATTTGGAGAAGTATCTCTTCAGATCTTCTGCCCATTTTTTAATTAAATTGTTTGATTTTTTTATTGTTGAGTTGTATGAGTTTTTTATATATTTTGGATATTAACCACTTATCAGATGTATCAATAGCAAATATCTTCTCTCAATCAGTCGGATATCTTTTCATTTTGTTGATGGTTTCCTTTGCTGTCCAAAAAATTTTTAAGTTTGATGCAGTCCTACTTGTTTATTTTTGCTTTTGTTTCTCTTGCTCAGGGAGATATATGCAAAAAGAAATTGCTGTTAGTGATATCAGAGAGTTTACTGCCTGTGTTCTCTTCTAGAAGTTTTATGGTTTGGGGTTTTACGTTTAAATCTTTAATACATTTTGAGTCTATTCTTGTATATAGTGTAAGAAGGTGATCCAGTTTTTTTTCATTCGTTTTCTTTTTTTTTTTTTTGCATATATCTATCCAATTTCTCCAACACCATTTATTGAAGAGACTGTCTTTACCCCCATGGTATATTTTACGTCCTTTGTCGTATAGTAAGTGAATGTATAGGCATGGATTTATTTCTGGGCTCTCTATTCTGTTCCATTGATTAATACATCTATTTTTATTCCAGTCCATTCTGTTTTGATTACTGTAGCCTTGTTTGATATCAGGTAGTGTGATACTTCCAACTTTGTTCTTATTTCTCAAGATTGTTGTGGCTATTCGGGGTCTTTTATGGTTCCATACAAATTTTAGAATTAATTATTCTAGATCTCTGAAAAATGCCATTGGTATTTTGATATGGATTGCATAGAATTTATAAATTGCTTTGGGTAGTTTGGCCATTTTAACGATATTGAGTCTTCCTACTAATGAGCATGCTATATGCCTCCATTTATTTGTATCTTCTTCAATTTCTTTTTTTGATGACGTCTAATTTTCTGAGAATGGGTCTTTTACCTCCTTGGTTTATTTGATTCCTAGGTATTTTATTGTTTTCGATGCTAATGTAAATGAGATTGTTTTTCTAATTTTTCTTTCTGAAAGTTGAGCATTGGTGTATAAAAATGCCACTGACATCTGAATATTTATTTTATAACCTGTTTTACTGAATTAATTGATCAGTTCCAACAGTTTTTTTTTTCCAGTGGAATATTTAGGGTTCTCTCTATATAATATCATGTCATTGTCAAATAATGAGATTTTTACTTCTTCCTTTCCAATTCAAATGCCTTTTATTTCTCTTTATTGTTTGAATGATGTGGCTAAGACTTCCAATATAATGTTGAAGAGGAGTGGTGAAAATGGGCATCCTTGTTCTTCATCTTAAGGAAAATGCTTTTTAGCCTTTCCCCTTTGACTATGATGTTAGTTGTAGGTTTGTCATTTATGCCTTTATTATGTTAAGGTATGTTCCCTCTATTCCCACTTTGCTGAGAGTTTCTATCATAAATAGATGCTGGATTTTGTCAAACGCTTTTTTCTGCATCTATTGATATGATCGTATGGTTTTTGTCTTTCGATTTGTTAATGTGGTGTATCACATTTATTGATGTGAGGATATTGTACCAACCTTGCATGCCAGGAAAAAATCTAACTTGATCATAGTATATAATATTTTTAATGCACTGCTGAATTCGGTTTGCTAATATTTTGTTGAGGATTTTGGCATCAATGTTTATAATAGATATGGCCTATAGTTTTCTTCTTTTGTAATGTCTTTGTCTGATTTTGTAATCAAGGTTATGGTGGCTTCATAAAAGGAGTTAGCGAGATTTCCCTCTTTTTGAATTTTTTGGAATAGTTTGAGAAGTATAAGTGTTAATTCTTCTCTGAATATTTAGTAAATTTGCCTATGAAGCCATCTGGTACAGGACTTTTTGTTTATTAGGAGGGTTTTGTTTACCAATTCTATTTCATTGGTGGTAATTGATTGGTTCAGATTTTCTGTTTCTTCTCGACTCAGCCTTTGTTATGGCTTATTGATTTGTCAATTTTTTATTATTATAGTGCCCTTATTTGTCTCTTATTATAGCCTTTGTTTTAAAGTTTACTTCACCTGATATAAGTATCGCTACCCAGGCTTTTTCTTTTTTTAATTTCCATTTGAAAGGAAATATCTTTTTTCATTCTTTTACTTTCAGTCTGTGAGTGTCATTTGATCTGAAGTGGGTCTCTTGTAGATAGTGTATGCATGGGTCTTGTTTTCTTATCCATTCAGCTACACTGTTTTTGATTGGAACATTTAATCTATTTACATTTAAAGTGATTACTGATAGGCATGTAGTTACTGACATTTTATTATTCATATATATATATAATTTTCTTTTTTACCCCTTCTCTTTGCACAGAATTTTCTTTAATATTTTTTGTAATACTGTCTTGTTGGTGATGAATTCTTTAAGCTTTTCCCTGTCTGAGAAGCTTTTTATCTCACCCTCCATTTTAATAGAAAGCCTTACTTGATAGCATATTCATGGTTATAGATTCTTGTTTTTCATCACTATGAATATTTCTTGCCAGTACCTCTGGCCTGCAAAGTTTCTATTTAAAAATCAGCAGACATTCTTATGGGAGTACCCTGGTAAGTAACTAACTGCCTTTCTCTTGCTGTTTTTAAGATTATATTTTTGTTTTGGACATTTTGCATTTTAATGATGATGTGTATTGGTGTGAATATATTTGAATTCCTCTTGTTTGGAACTCTTTGTGCTTCCTGAACTTGTATTTCTAATTCCTTTGCCAGATTAGGGAAGTTTTCTGTCATTATTTCTTCCAATAGGTTCTCAATCCCTTGCTCGCTTTCTTCTCCTTCGGGTACTCTTATGATCCCTATATTATTATGCTTTATGTTGTTCCAGAGGTTTCTTAAACTATTCTCGTTTTAAAAAATTCTTTTTTCTTTTTGTTGTTCTGATTGCGTGTATTCTGATACCTTGTCTTCTAGTTCACTAATTCGATTTTCTGCTTCATCCAATCTCCTGTTGAATCCTTCTAGTGTATTCTTCATTTCAGTTATTGCACTTTTTATTTCTGTTTGGTTCTTTTTTATGGTTCTTATGTCCTTTTTTATGTTTACTATCTCTCTGTTGAGGATCTCATTGTGCTAAATACTCTCCCCCTAAGTTCGTTGAGCATCCTGGTAACTATTATTTTGAACTCTGTGTCTGGTAGGTTCCTTACCTCCATTTCATTTAGCTTATTTTCTGGAGTTTTCTCCTGTTGTTTCATTTGTAGCATGTTTCTTTGTATTCTCATTTTATTACCCTCTCTGTGTTCATTTTTATGTGTCAAGAATATTTGTTTCATCTCGCAACCTTGGCCAGATGGCCTAATGTGGAAGATGTCCTGTGTGACCCAGTGGTGCAGTCTCCCTGATCTCCTATGCTGGGGGCTCTGGACATGATCTTTGTGTGGGTTGAGTGTGATCTTCTGTTGTCACCAAGCTTTTATTGTTGTTAATATATCAGGGTGGAAATGATGCTCAGGCTGACTAATTTTGGGAATTGGCTGCATTCACTGGGTAAGAGTTGCTGTGTGGGAATTGACCACACTGAATGGGATTTGCCCTTACAGCCTTGTGTACTTGTTGTAACCACCCTTTGTGTATACCGCTAATAGAGCCAGTCAAGAGTTTCTCCATTGTGATCTGGTGCCAGACTCCAGATGCATTGGTTTTATGGCCCCTTGTGAGTGGCTCCCCAGTAGGACAAGGTCAGCTGCTGCTTTTGATTGCTCAGGGGTACCCAGTGGGAGCTCCAAAGCGATCCACAGAAGGCTGTAGCTTATGCTGCATCTATAGGTAAGTGGAAGAGTCAGTGCTGTAGGCAGTGGTCTGGTTATCCCCGTCCTTGACCTATGGAAGTTTAGCAGAGAGACCAGAGCTCCTCCAGGTCTGACTTTGCCTGTCAGCTGCCTACATGTCTCTGAAACTGGAAGAGCCTCTGGATGATATGCTTATAGGGTGGTGCATGTACACCATCAGTCTCCTGGTTCTATTGAATAAATTTTCCCCTGCCATTACAGTGTCAGTTTCCATGCCAGCACTGTCTCTGTGGCTCCCTGTATAAGTTTCCAATTGTAATAAGAGAGAAGGCATCTGAGAAATGCAAAGAGAAAGGCTTACAGAAATGACTGACAGCTGATTATAGATGAACAACATCCTATAGATCTCTGAATGGCCTTCTGGAAACTCTTGTCACAACTACAAGGTAAACTGTAAATAGGACTGGTGGTCTGGGAATTTCTTCCCCCTTGCAGTCCCCACCCGAAACTTCCCCTCCCTATCCTGAGTCATGAGGTGTATGTAGAACCTAAGAGAAAGGAATCATGTGACTTTTGCATTGATACTGCAGAGGCATATAAGCTGTAAGAAATCTAACCAAGAGGATATTGTGCTTTGGTGCTGTTCAAAGCCCCATGCACTCTGCCGGCAACAAATTCTCCTTCTTCTAACAAAATTGTCTCAGAGTCCAAATTCCTCAGTCAGGTGTCGCTTCCTGCAATAGTAGATAGGTCAGATGCTGCTCACCTTATTCCTGAATGTGCCATCCCAGATAGGGGCAGCTGCCTATCACCGTGTGGAGAGCACTTTGTGTATTGGATGGGGCAGGACCTCAGGGATTCAAGGGCCTTTGGCTAAAATCTTCAGTTTTCTGCAATTTCTGTGTCTGTACATTCTTAAAATAGTCACAGATCACATGGAAACAAGCTGCTGTCTGGGGCAGTCCCACAAAGCCCTGAGATCCCCTTAAGAGATATTGCAGTTCATACGGGCAGCAATGTTCTGCCCACAACAGTTTTGCTCTAAAGGCACTCACTGCACTAGACATGATCTGTTGCCTGTGAAGAATGTGCAACCCCAGAGCCAAGAAAGGATGGAGGAGACTGCCTGTCAATGGGCTGCAGGCACTCTTTAGCAAGGGATGTCAGGCTGATACAGCCGCAGTTTGGGTGCAACATCTGTGCCTGGGCATTTACACTGTAGTCACAGATCACAGTGAGACCAGCTGCCATCTGGGGCGGTCCCACAGACCCTAGCTCTCCCCAGAAGCAATATTGTAACTCTTGCAGGCAGCAGAGGTTGGCCTGCAACTGATTTCCGTTCAATGCTTGCCCTGTGATAGCCAAAGTTTGTTGCCTGTGTAGATTGGAAGACTGGGGGTGGGGGGAAGGGTGGTGGCAGTTTACTGTCAATGGGCCACCTGGGGCAATTGGTGAGTAGGGTGGGGTGGGTTCTCAGTCATATCAATACAGCCTTAGTCTTGCTGCAACTTTGGTAACCATTGACACATTCCTGCAGAAGTCCCAGATCTCAGCAAAACCAGCTGCTGTCTGAGATTGGCCCACAAATCCCCAAGATCTGCCAATGTTCAAGTTGGCAACAGTGATCTGCCCAAAACTATCTCAGAAATGTGCACTCACAGGGCTGGCTGCCAGTTGTGAGTGTTTGACCCCGAAATGGTGCAAGGCAAGGTAGCCATCCAAAAACAAAAGGCCAGGGCAATCTGCACATTGGGTGTAGCAGGCTGATCTCAGACAAGTGCTTCCTAATGGCCATGTGTGTGGGGCGTTTGCACAGTCCAGCTGGAGTTGTCTGTAGATTTCATGGCAGGGGGCCCGACCAAGGAACAATGGTGGCTATCCTTCCAGTCCTTGTTCTGGTGCCAGGTAATTAAGACTTTCTTGATATGAATCCCACTGGAACCTCTGACCCACCTCTGGTGTCTCAGGTTAGTGTCCACAGGTCAGAAAGCCTGAGCATGGGTCCTTCAAAAGGGTGTCTAAGGTTTAAGACTCCTTCCATCTCACTCAGACCACTAGAATCCCCTCTGATTTTTACTGTCAGAGTTATTGGATTCTCCTCTTCTTTGGACTGGGACTCTGGACTGGGGAGAACCCAAATGAGGCCAGTAGTCCCCTCTCCTTCCGTGGAGACCCTGCAGCCTTGCTCTCCCTCCTGGTGATCCTCCACCACCTGCAGGTGCGGGTCCAGCTCAATTTGTGACTTTGCCCCTCCTACCAGCTTCAATATGGCTACTTCTTTATATTATCAGACATATGTGTTACAATCAACTGGACTTCACGTGATTCTCCACATTTGATTATTTTATAATTTGGTTATGATTTCAATGTGCACCTGAGAAGAAGCGAATCTTGCTTTTACCTAGTCTGCCATCTTTCACCAGCCCACCAAAATGTCTTAAAATTTTTTTTTTTTTCAGAAAGAATTATACTAAAGCTATCTATAAAAACAATCCCAGACTGGAAAAGGCTAGTGATTTTAAAATGTTAAATTCCCCCCTTGTAGATCAATATAGTAAAACGTGCCATCTTTCAAAGAAAAAATATTAATATTAAGTTCTGAACAGCAGAAAATTTATGTTTTAAGATTATAACATGAATTATCTGTTAAAAAGTTGAAAAATAAAGCAGTTCTTTTTCTGGCTTTAATGAATCAGAGCATGGCATATCATCTTTTTTGGCATCTCCTGAGCATATTAATGTTATGTTAAGAATCATAATGAAAATAAGGGATAATTAATGAGAAAAGGGAAAGAACTCCATGAAAATGTGTAATCTCACCTACGTTTACTTGATTAGCATTAAATGCAATTGAAACATTGAATTCTCTTTCAACATGTCATTTGATGTAGCAGCATCACTAAGATAAGAATATAAACAACTCAATTTCCTGCCAGAGTTTGGGTTCTGTTTTGTCTTAAAAGATAGATGTGGGGATAAAGCTACTTGCCTTAATTTAATTCTTACTGGACTCTGCTAGCATCTGCACAGAAGAGGAAAAATGGAAATATTAATTAGAATTTGAAATGAAATCTATCATTTCAGTGCAGCTGTCATCTTTCTGTGAAGCAAAGATCCTGGGAAAAATCTTTACCCCATACTTCTCTCAGTACAACCACTTTATTGACAGATCTTGCATGGGCCTTGAAGTCAAAGATTATGGGGTCTCCTCACCAACAATGTGATTTGAGGTCATCTACCAAGTTTTCTCTGGTTCAGAAATGGCATCTAAAGAATGCCGTTTGTTCTCTCTACCTACCCGAATTAAGAAAAGTAAATGATAATCTATTCGTAAAGCACTTGGCCCAGTGCAGGTCATTGGATACAATTCATATTATCTCTTATGTTTTCACAAACCTTTTTTGAATAAAATATTATATTTATTACTCCTTTTCAGTCCTGACACTCAACCTGCATTTAATCATCATGATCATTGTCAATGACAGTTCTTCATTGTCTGAAGAATTATTCAGATTAGAGCAGGCTGGCCAAAAGCAATTAGATTAGGCAGGTTGGCCAATGCCGTTTTTTGGCTAAAACAAATAAACACTAGCAATTTTATTAAATATAAATGTTACTTAGTAACTATCTTTCAAGCTTTGGTAATGTTGCTGGTATTTGGGGTGATTCTACAACAATTTATAGGTTTTATGTATCCTTTAAAAATATTTCTATTTTTAAAAATAATGCTACTTGACTATCACAATTTTTAATCCTACTCTATTGTTTTGTTTGAAAGAGAAATATACTCTTTTTGTTTGAAGTAAAGAAAATTCTCAATGTCTAGTTAATACCTGAAAAGAGTAGCTTTTGAAGCCATAAAAATAGTATAACCCTATATAATTCTACATACAGAAAACGTACACATATACGCTTTGCATATACATTTTAAATTTAAAATGACATATATAAAGATATTAATGACTATAAATGGATATAATTATAGAGTTTTTAATATTTTTAGTTAATTTGCATTTTCTGATATTTCTGTATTAAGCAAGAAGTAATAAAATGCTTCTATATTAGACACATCATACCAGACTATTGGCTGAACCTATTATGGTAATCACTGCATAATATTTATAAATATAACAATCTCACTATATGCTTTAAATTTATACAGTGAAGTATGTCAATTATTTCTCAATAAATCTAGAAAAAAAGACTTGGCTTTCTAAGTTGTTACAACTTTTTGTCTTTACAAATAACACAGAGCAAGAATAATTAGATAGAAATAATTTAGAAAATTTTAAAAGAGAAAGCAGAAATATTTTAATAATTTTGCAATCATAGATTCATAAATTATTATTATTCTATACATGATTCTCCAAAAATAAAAATATATCTAAAAATCATCAGTGGTGAATACTATTTTTTCATATTATCTCAAGATGGAATTGTAATGGTGACCACTCTGCTTTATAGCACAATTTTTTTGTTTTTTAATTTGTTGGGGTGACATTGGTTAAATAATTACATAGATTTCAAGTGTACAACTCAATAACACATCATCTGTATACTGCATTGTGTGTTCACTACCCAAAATCTAATTTTCTTACGTCACCATATATTTGAAACCTTTTACCTTTTTTTACCTCTTGCCTCCCCACTTTCCCTCTGGTAATCACTAAACTGTTGTCTATGTCTATCGGATTTTGTTTGTTTGACTTGTTCATTTGTTGCTTTTTATTTTATAATCTACATCTGAGTGAAATCATATGGTTCTCACATTTTTCAATCTGTCTTGTTTTGCTTTGTGCGATTATCTCAAGATCCATCCACGTTGTCACAAATGGCAGTATTTCATCTCTTCTTATGGCTAATTTGTACATTGTTTATATGTACAACATCTTCTTTAGCCAATTATCTATTGAAGGGATTTTCAGTTGTTTCCACATCTTGGCCACCATGAATAATGCTTCAGTGAACATTTGGGTGCATATATCTTTATGCATAAATATTTACAAATTTTTGGGGTAGATACCCAGAACCTTTTGAGAAACCTCCATACTGTTTTCCATAGTGGTCGGACCAATTTACATTCCCAATGACAATGTATGAGGGTTCTTTTTTTCCCACAACCTCTCCAACACTTGTCATTACTTGTCATTGATAATAGTCATTCCAGTGGTTATCAGAGAGAAAGGAGGAAGGAAGGGAGGTAGATAAGGGTAAAGGGGATCAGATCTTGTCGATAGTAGCCACTCTTACAGGTGTGAGGTGATAGCTTATTGTGATTTCGATTTGCATTTCTCTAATAGCTAGTGAAGTTGAGCATCTTTTCATATCTCTGTTAGCCATTTGTATGTCTTCTTGGGAGAAATGTCTGTTCTGGTCATCCGCCCATTTTTTAAATGGATTATTTGTTTTTATGTGGTTGAGTTGTATAAGTTCTTTATATATTTTAGATATTAACCTCTTATCAGAGGTGCTATTCACAAATATCTTCTTCCTTTCCCTCGGTTGCCTTTTTGTTTTGCTGATGGTTTCTAGTGCAGAGGTTTTTAGTCTGATATAGTCCTATTCATTTATGTGTGCTTTTACTTCACTTGTATTTGATGTCAAATTCTCATTTAACAAGATATCATATTTACTTATGATGAAAACACTAATGTAATGGTGATCGTTAGTTTCATTGTAGCATTTAATATTTAATATAATTTTGAAAGTTCTCAATTTATTTACCAAAGTAAAGTTTTATAAATTGACTTCTATTTGGCATACTCTTTTTTTTTTTAGTAGAGCTATGATAAAAGTTTTTTGTTTGTTTATTTATTTTGTAGTAAAGCTTTTTGTTTGTGCTTGTTAATCTTATATTAGATAGACTATGAAACATTATCAGAAATACCTCATAGAGATTTCAACATTCAGATTTAATTTTCAAATGTCCTGCTATTTATTTCCGCTGATTTAATATTAAAATTATAAATTGAGAAATAAGTAAGCTTCTTTTACATTATCGATATTCTAAACCTTTTTGTAATAATGAAAATGACATTATTTATTTTCTAACATGAATAGTCTACTTTAAAATTGTAAAAATATATTTGAGGATGTTTAAATGAAAAGATATGCAAATCTCTTTATGGAGTAAGGTGGAACAAATTCATTAATAAATAAAAGAAACACTGAGATAAATACTCTAATAATGGGAACAAAAGCAAGTTTTTAAAAGTTTATGTTCAAAAGGATTTTTATTTTAATTTAAATTTTTTAATTTAAATTTTTGTTTTTCAAAAAGATTTTTCTAGTTAATCTGTAAACCAAGTGACAAAAATTTTGAAAGATGAGAAAATGAACAATAATTAAAATTTAAAATGAATAGAAGGTTAACCTTGCTTCATAAATCTGTGTTTTTAAAATATTTAATCAGTTTATCTCAGGTCAAATAACCTAACCTGTTCAGTTAAATATATTAAAATAAAATTGTTATTGTAAGTTTTTGGCCCATGAGTTAAATTCATGGCCATAAATTATAAAATACATGTTAATAATTATAAACTGTGCAGTCTTCATTATATGTGATATACATAATAACTATTTGATTTGTATTCTTAAATATTCCAACAATTTCTCGGTAAAATATTTTAAAATTATTAGTTTAGTCTCTGATAAGCATTTATTTCAGTAATATAACAAAAATTCTATTTTAGATACTTTCACTTTACTATTAGTAAAAAAAAAAATGTATAGCATTCATCAAAAAGACATTTATAAATATACTTACTAGTGCCAGATTGATTCTTTCAATGAATATTTTCTAGCTACATTTTATATGCAGGCACTGGCCACTTAAGATTACAAGATACAAAGATGAATCAGAAAATAGTTCTGCTCCCAATGAATTACAGTCAAGTGCAAAAGGTAGAAAGTAATATGTCTTTATCACATGCAATATCTGGTAAGCCAAATGGCTGTAAAATACTCATAGAGAAGATGGCAATAGTGTAGTTACAAGAATAATTAATTTTGATTGTTTAATTTGCTACGAGCACTACATTTTCCCAGTCGACCTATTCAGCATGTCCTATTTTCCTCATTTTACACATAAGAAACTAAGCCCTAGAGAGTTATTTTTCCAAGCTCGTATGCTAATAGGAGGTAGAACTGATCTCACATCTGTTACTTCTAAATACTTATCTCTGATATTTCTTCTGATGAATTCAAGCCAAACATTATTGACCATTTACTGGGCATGATATTACTGTAAACAACAACAACAACAACAAGAACAACAACAACAAAACCCAGAAAACATGATCAGGAACAAATTTTGAGTGTAATTGAGACACATAAATATGATAATATGCCAAGGTAAATGAAATAGTAAAAAATATGTAGAATATGCTACTGAAAACATGTAGGTGGAAGCAGCACTCTCTAGAGGAGTCAGGACAGCTTTCAGAAAAGTAGTCATTTAAGCTGAGGTTTGATTTCTTTATTCAGTGTATATATATATATATATATATATATATATATATATATATATATAGTGTGTGTGTGTGTGTATGTGTGTGAACATGTGTGCTGCATGTGCGCATGCGTGTGTGCATGCACACGTGCGAGCACCATAGTATAGTTCAGGAGTGGACATCATTTGGCTAACAGACAAGGAACATTTTAAGGTAGAAGAATCCATCTGTGCAAAGAATTGGAATCATGCAAGAACATAGATTATTCAGAAAAAAAACTAAATAATGTGGTTTGGAGAAACAGTAACTATAGGGTAAGAAGTTGGAATAGTAAACTGGGATCACATTGAAAATACTAATGGACTTATCTAACATCCATCTCTGGTAGGAGAAAGCTATCAGTTATTTCTGGAGTTAAAAAATGAGACATGAGAGCCTGAAATTGGCAGCATCAGCTGATAGTTACTGAACTGAGAAATACTGCAGTGGTAGGATGCAGAAGGCTTGCTAATGGACTGGAAATAGGGAACAAGGAGTGAGATAAAATAGCTGAAGAGGGTACCGAGATTTTTAGCTCAGTTCAATCCATAGATAGTGACGATGTTACCAGGAGAATGGAATACAAAAGAAGAACAAGTATGGTAGCCAGAAGAAAGATGAGAAGATAGGAGCTGAGAAAAAAAAAACAAAAAAAACCCCCCAAAAAACCCCAACTAAATTTGTTTTATCTTTATTGAATATAATGCAATTAAGTAGAACAAGAGAGTTAAAAATAATGAGTGTGTCATTTAATTTGCTTTGAATGCTGAAGGATTTAGGATTTATAAAAAGAATTATTTCAAATTGTAAATTTCTTAAACATTTTAATAATAAATAAGCTTCTAGTAAAAACCTATAACTTTTTTTTATTCAAAATCACCATCGAAAACCAATTTTCTCTTCAAATAAAAGGCTCTAATTATACATGTTTTGTTACTATTTCTATCGAATAATGCACAATTTATATCTTTTCCACATGAATGAAAATTCGAACAAATAATTTCAGAAATGATTTTAAAGCATCATTGAGGAATATATGATTAGTCATTATATCAGCAATAATGAAGAAAATAACAAAACAATTATTTTTGAGGTAATAATATTTATTTTCCAAAATATTTTATAAGTAAGAAATATAATTTTTAAAAATGTGTCAATTATTATATAATGCAAGTTTTTCTTATTTTGAACTCTCATGTGTTCTTTAATATAAGATATTTCAGTGTATAATATTTAAAAATCATAAAAGAAACATTTAGCTTTTTTTTCAGTTAAGTTTCTTTCCTTAATTTTTAAATAGATATTATCCCATGATATTTGGCATCACTCTTTAAATTAAGAGTGAACTTAGTTCTAATCAGCTCTTAGTTCTGGCAAATTCTAACTGTAATAAAATAATAATAAAACCCCTGTAAGGTCTTTATAATTCAAACTATGTTGTATGTTTCTACATAGCATTATTAAATTGTCGTTTCTACACCAAATTGTATTTTGCTGGTTAGAATATTTCTTAATTATATCAACTTTTACTTAATTATACAAATACTAAAGGACATATTGAAATTAGGAATTATTAACATTGTACTATCATACATTTTTTGATAGTCTTATGAAAAAATCAAACATGAAGCTTTCTTTTTTAAACTGTTTATTTCTTTCCTCTTTTTTGCACAAATCTTGACTTGCCTTATAAATAGATCAGTATACCTGATGTTTTCTTCATTGATATTTTATTGTGTGTTGTATATACAATAAAAGGGCTTTAAAGTGAATATTTCTTTGTAGTTTCTAAAAATACCAGAGCCAACTTAAGGTAGTTTAAGAAACAAAAGCTCTGTTCTTTTTGCCTCTTGTAAGCACAGTTTGAAACACTGACATTAGTGGTGAAAATATGAGATTTGAATATTTTCACCACAACATTCTAAAATACTTTCTCTACATTAAAAAAAAAAAGTGAGCCTTTAGTGCTGTTAAATATTATCAAGGGGTTTAATTGAGAAGGTAAAGGTAAAGTTAGCATATTGGGCTTTAATGGGCTTTGGAGATTCTTAGGACATCGCTAACTATTCTATTAATATTTCTGCATCCATAGGATTCATTTATGTAACAGAATGGAACAGTTATTTAGGCTGATAGAAAATTAATGTGCTCACCTAATCCCCTGTATGATAGAGGCAATTATTTGGTAATATTGTCTTAATGTTGGGCAATTATGTGTATTACAATTTTAAGAAGAAGATAGACTTCGTAAAATATGGCAGAGTTAGAGATGTCCCCAGAAATCTCCCCTTGAAACACCAATAAGCTGAACAACTAAAACTCAACAACACACACACACACACACACACACACACACACACACACACAAACTGTACACAAGCACGTCTGAGTATGGGATCTGCGCATAAGAGATACCACATGTCAAAACCCTGAGTGTGGGGTAGTGGACTGGGAGAAATAAAGAAGCTGCCTCTTGTAGCCCCAGGAGCTCCTTATAAGAGAAAGGGGAGAGGAAAAGGAGCAGCGAGTTCCCTGAACAGTCCTGCTTGAGAAAGCTGTGAGCTTCCCGTGGCCGGTGGCAGGGCCCAGTCATCCAGGCAGAAGGTAGAGAACCGAGATGGCAGACAAACAACAGTTGATTTTAATGGTTATGGTTGCAAAATCAAGGCTGAGCCACAGCTCCCAACCCCTAAACCAAAGGGCCCTCCCTCCATACCCTCCAGACCTAATGGCGCGGAATCCTAGGGGAATCTGAGCTAATGCTACCAAAACTGTTGCTAACACTGACAGGGACTGAAACTGAGGGTAACGAGCATGATTAAATATCTATCAGAAAATAAAAAGACATTTTTAAGGTTTTATATAAAGCAGGGATCCCAGAAGCTTAGACGTCACCTACTGGAAATCAAAAAAAAAAAAAAAAAAAAAAAAGCCAAAGAGAAAGCTTTATATAATAAAACTTCCTTCTGGAAAAAAGTAGAATACATTTCCATTAATGCCCAGACAGATAAATAGTCCATTAAACACCATGAACAATCAAAGAGACATGGCAGCTCAGAAAGAAAGAGAACCATCTCCAGAAAATAAGCTTACAGACATAAAAATATGCAATTTAATTGACAGAGAATTCAGAATGGTACTTCTGAAAAAACTCAGTGAATTCTGAAACAAGTAATATCAACACTTTCAGGAATTGAAAAAAACACCTAGCTGAGCAGAGCGAGGAGATTGAACCCCTCAAAAAGAACCAAATAGAACTTCTGGAGATAAACAAACAAACAAAACACTGCCAGAGTTGTAAAATGAAATAGCAAGCTTGGGAAATAGAGTCGACCAAAATGGAGGAAAGGATCAGTGATATTGAACACAGAATCTAGAAATGAATTAGAAGGAAGAAGAGAGAAACTGAAGAGTAAAAAATAATAAAAAGGAAATTCAAGAACTAGCTGATACCATCAGGAAAGGAAACATAAGAATAATGAGCATTATCAAAGACAAGGTAAAGGAGCAGGAACTAGAAAGCATTTTCAGACAAATAGTAGACTAGAATTTCTTAAATCTAAAGAATGAGCTGGAGCTTGGAATTCAAGAAGTCAACAAAACACCCAATTATCTCAACCCCCAAAAGCCTTCAATAAAACACATTGTATTAAAATTATCAAAAGTCAATGATAAAGACAGAATTCTCAGGGCAGCTAAGGAGAAGAAAATGGTAACATATAAAGGAAAATCCATTAGATTATCCTGGAGTTCTCAGCTCAAACCTAATAAGGCAGAAATGAATGGAATCAAATATTTAAACAATTAAGTGAAAGGAACTACCAACCTAGAATAATGTATCCAGCTAAGCTCTCCTTTAAATGTGAAGGAGAAATTAAGAACTTTCCAGACATACAAAAATTGAGGGAATTTTCCACTATGAGGTCTGCACTACAGGATATACCGAAAGGAGCCAGTTCAAGTAAAAAAAAGGGAAAAAAATACACATTTAGGAGTACAGTGACTATCAGGCAAATAGAAGCAGAGTGCAACTTTTACTAAGAACAGGGCATTATAAGATTAAATGATAAGAAGAGATTTGCTACAGGAATATAATAATGAACATTCAGCATATATAGGGACAGACTGAGATAACAATGACTGAAAAGGGGAGGATTCAAAGATCCAAATTCGCAAAGGTGAATGGAGATAAGGCACACACAGAAGAAAATGAACAACTGAATATATATAACTATCCTTTACATATTTGTAATGGTAACTACACGCCAAAGATTCAGAACTGTTGTATGTAACATAACACAAGAAGGACCAGGGGGGAAACCCAAAAAGCCAACCAAAATAAAGAAAACAGAAACACAAGGACAAGGAAGCGAGAGAAACATCGAGCTACCAGAAAACAAAAGATAAAATGGCTATAAGAAGGCCTCATATTTCAATAATTACCCTAAATGTAAATGAACTGAACTCACCAATAAAAAGGCACAGAGTTGCAGAATGGATCAAAGGCAAAACCCAACCATATCCTGCCTTCAGGAGGCACATCTCAGCTCCAAAGACAAATATAGACTCAAAGTGAAAGGGTGAAAAATGATATTTCAAGCAAATGGCATTCAGAGAATTGTGAGTAGCGGTACTAATATCAGATGAAATAGACTTCAAAATAAAAAAAAGTAAAGAAAGATATTGAGGGACAGTTCATAATGATGAAGAGAATCATGCACCAAGAAGACATAACACTTATTAATATCTATGCTCCCAATCAGGAAGCCATAATATATGTAAAGCAATTGCTAACAGAACTAAAAGGAGGAAACAGACCAAAACACTATCATAGTAGGGGACCTAAATACCCCATTGTTGGATATGGACAGATCATCCAAACAGAAAATCAATAAGGAAATAACTTTCTTAAATGACACATTAGACCAACTGGACATAATTGACATATACAGAGCCTTCCATCCCAAAACAGCTGCCTATACATTCTTCTCTAGTTCACATGGAACATTCTCAAGAATCGACCACATACTGAGACACAGAAATAGCCTCAACAAATATAAGAGGGTTGAAATCACACCAACTATATTCTCTGATCATAATACTTTGAACTAGAGATCAACTGCAAAAAGAAAGCAGGATGAATCACAAATACATGGAGATTAAACAAAGTGCTACTGAAGAATAACTGAGTCAGAGAAGAAATAAAAAGAGAGATCAAGAGATACATAGAAATGAATGATAATGATAGTACAATATATCAAAACTTTTGAGACATGGCAAAAGCAGTTATAAGAGGAAAGTTCTTATAATTATAGGCCTATCTACAAAACAAGAACGAGCCCAAATAAACAATCTAACACTTCATATTAAAAAACTAGAAAGGGAAGAACAAATGAAGCCTAAAGTCAGCAGAATGGGAAAAATCATCAAAATAGAGCAGAAATAAACAAAATTGAAAACAAACAAAAAATAGAAAAAATAAATGCAAAAAGAGCTGGTTCTTTGAGAAGGTTAATAAAATTGACAAATCTTACTATATTTACTAAAGAAAAACAAAAAGGGCACAAATAAACAAAACCAGGGATGAAAAAGAGGAAATTATGATTGACATTGCAGAAATACAAAGGACCATACAAGAATACTATGAAAAATTATATAACACCAAATTTAATAACCTAGAAGAAATGGACCGATGTTTAGAAAAATATAACCTTCCTTGATTGAATAACTGGAAAATCTAAATAGGACCTATCAGCAGTATGAAAATTGAAACAATCATCAAAAACCTACCAAAAAGTAAAAGTCCAGGACCAGATGGCTTCACCAGTGAATTAAAAGATTTAATATCTATTCTCCTCAAACTCTTCCAAAAAATTGAAGAAGAGGCAATATTTTCCAACTCATTTCATGAGGCCAATATTACCCTGATATCAAAACCTGGCAAAGATAACACGAAAAAAGAAAACTACAGATCAATATCTCTCATGAGCACAGATGCAAAAATCCTAAATGAGATAGTAGTGAACCAAATACAGCAACATATTAAAAAGGTTATGCACCACGATCAAGTGGGCTTCATTCCAGAGACACAGGGATGGTCCAACATACACAAATAGATTAATGTGATACACCACATAAACAAATTAAAAAGTAAGAATCATATGATCATATCAATAGATGCAGAAAAAGCCTTCGACAAGATACAGCATTCATTTATGATCAAAACACATAACAAAATTGGTATAGTAGGAAAGTATCTTAACATAATAAAGGCCATATGTGACAAACCCTCAGCCAACGTTATACTTAATGGTGAAAAACTAAAAACCTTCCCTCTAAGATCAGGAACAAGGCAAGGCTGTCCACGATCGCCACTGTTATTCAATATAACATTGGAGGTCCTAGCGAGTGCAATCAGACAAGAGAAAGATATAAAAGACATCCAGATAGGTAACGAAGAAATCAAACTGTCACTATTTGCGGATACATGATTCTCTATATAGAAAATCTTAAAGACTCCACAAGAACACTACTAGAAATAATAAGTAATACAGTAAACTCTCTGGATACAAAATCATCGTTTAAAAATCCATAGCGTTCCTGTAGTCTAATAATGAAGTGTCAGACAAAAAAGTGGATGAAATTATTCCTTTTGTAATTGCAATAAAGAATAAAATACCTAGGAGTAAATATAACGAAACATGTGAAGGACCTAAATAGTGAAAACTACAAGGCCCTATCAAAAGAAATTGAACACGATACAAAGAAATGGAAAGTTACTCCATGTTCTAGGATTAGAAGAATCAACATAGTTAAAATGACTATATTACCTAAAGCATTATACACATTTAATACAATCCCCATCAAAATCCCATTGGCATTTTTTAAAGAAATAGAACAAGAAATCATCAGATTTGTATGGAAGTAACAAAGATGCCAAATTGCCAAAGCCACCCTGAGAAACAAAAATGAGGCTGCAGGCATCACTCTTTTTGACCTAAAATTATACTACAAAGTGACAGTAATCAAAACGGCATGGTATTGGGAGAAAAACATACACATGGACCAATGGAACAGAATTGAGAGTCTAGAAGTAAACCCATATGTATGTAGACTAATAATTTTCAACAAAAATGCCAACAACATACAGTGGAGAAAAGAAAGCCTCTTCTATAAATGGTTCTTGGAAAACTGGAAAGCCATCTGCAAAAGAATGAAACTAGACTGTTGTCTATCGCCATACACCAAAATTAACTCAAAATGGATTAAGGACCTGATTATAAGACCTAAAATAATAAAATATATAGAAGAAAACATAGGAACTAAACTCAAGGACCTTGGACTTAAAGAATATTTTATGAATTTGACCTCAAAAGAAAAGGAGATTAAAGTAAAAATAAATGAATGAGACTACATCAAAATAAAAAGCTTCTGCTTAGCAAACGAAATCATAAACATGGTCAAGAGACAATCATTCAATTGGGAAAATATATTTGCAAGCAATGCCTCCAATAAGTGCCTAATATCCAAAATATACAAAGAACTCATACAACTCAATAACAACAAAAAGCAAACGAATCAATCCAAAAATGGGCAGAGGTCCTGAACAGATACTTCTCCCTAGAGAACATTCAAATGGCCAACAAATATTTGAAAAGATGCTCAACATTGCTAGCTATTAGGGAAATGGAAATCAAAACCAAAATGAGATACCATCTCACACCTGTTAGAATAGCTATAATCAACAGGTCAAGTAATACAAATGCTGGAGAGGATGTGGAGAAAAAGGAACCCTCATACACTGTTGGTGAGACTGCAAATTGGTATAGCCACTATGGAAAACAATATGGAGTTTCCTCAAAAAACTGAGAATTGATCTACCATATGATCCAGCAATATCTCTACTAGGTATTTACCTCAAAGACTTGAAAACCCATATCCAAAAAGATATTTGCACACCGATGTTCATAGCAGCATTATTCACAGTTTCCAGGACACAGAAGCAACCCAAGTGTCAAATGATAGATGATTGACTAAAAAGCTGTGGTACATATATACAATGAAATATTACTCAACCATAAGAAGAGATGAAATACTGCCATTTGCGACAACATGGATGGACCTCGAGATAATCATGCTAAGTGAAAGAGGCCAGACAGAAAAAGTTAAAAATCACATGCTATCACTTATATGTAGGATATAAACCTAAAAGTAACAAATCAACAGGACAATCAAACAGAGACTCATGGACATGAACTATAGACTAGTGATTACCAGAGGGTAGGGTGTGGGGAAGGAAGGGGTAGACAGTTGGATAAAGGGGATCAAATATATGGTAGCTGAAGGAAACTGGACTTTGGGTGGTAAACACAATAGAATATACAGATTTCAAATTATAATGTACACCTGAAAATCATAGAATCGTATTAACCAATGTTACCCCAATAAACTTAATTAAAACAAAAATGGAGACAGAGCAGTCATTCCAGAGGACCTGCCTTTCCCATATTGCTCCTTGAAAGTCTGTCATGTTTGTAATAGGCCAGATCTTCAGACTGTCCAAACCAACATTGTCTTCTGAATAACTGTTTGCAAAGCTAACACTTCTATTCTGTTTACAAGGACTAATTATTACGGACTTTGTTGACGCAAGAAACATCCAAACCTGTAGAGAATTTTTATAAGAATTTGTGCCAAACTGACAACATGTGGCATGGAGCACGATCTCAAATTCTGTGAAGAATAACAGTTTTGCAGCTTATTTTATACATTTGAAATTAAGGAGAGAATGTAAGGAAGATTACATGGAGCTGAAAGAAAAGCAAGGTGGGATTTTGCTAACAGGATCATGAAAATCATGTGCTCTTTGAGGGTGGTTACAAAGTCATGTTAACCTAGATGTGCAGAAAAGAAGGCAAAGGTAAAACTTTCACTAAAGAAATTTTATGCCTGTTGCATGACTACTCACCATGATTTGCCCAGTTAGATATTTTCGTTCAAATCTCTCTCTGAGGTTCTTTTCATAGAATCAATTCCCGCTTCTTTTGACCACAACTCTTTCTGAAGATAGACTCAGTAACTATCCTTATACAGTGTAGAGGAGGAAGAAACTTTCCTCTACCTTCCTAGGTTCATTCCACTGGTCTAATAATTAAATTAATATGAATCAGATTAACAAGAAAAAATAACTGAATTCAGTAAATATGTACACGTGGGAACCCCACACACATGAGAGAGTCAGAGACTTCACATCCATGAACAGTTCAGCTAATGAAAATTATATTGATGTAAGAATGCCCAAACCTGTAGAGAATTTTTATGAGTTTTTTTGAGCCAAAATGATGACATTCTTTGAAGCAAAATCCCAAATGCTCCAGAAAATGACAGTTTTGGAGTTCTTTTCCTAAATTTGGAATTAAGGAGAAAACTTATGGAAGCTTACATGAAAAGTGTGACAGGGTAGTTAGTAAGATTATGTGCTCCCTTGAGGGTGGTAACACTTTCCTTCTCCTCATAGGGGTCTGAAAAAGAGGATTATTTCTGGTATTTCAAGGATGTGTTAACCTAGATGCACAAAAACAATGGACAGAGCTTGCTTAAGGCAAAGTTAAACTTTTATAGTCCTGTGACATGACTACCCACCAGGACCCTCCCAATTAGACATTTATGATCAGGTCATCTTGTAATGTTACCTTCTGTCACTGAACTTGCCAGATTTATAACATAGCCCTTTTTTTTGTTTGCAGTTAAATTGAGGTATATGTAGCATTCTGAGCTAAAGATGAGGTAAGGTACCTCAGAGCTTCAAAGGATCATTGCAAGATGATAATGATGATGTTCAGTAATTAATAGTTTGTTCTGTCATACAGATAGTTAAAAAAAAAGTTACTGTTAGTGATAACTCATTATGGGCAAGACCCCTTATTTAAATTCTTTAAAGGAGAGGTAAAAGTTTCTTGTGAGCCTGCAGGGTCTTGATTGCCTTCAGCTCAA
Organism: Pteropus vampyrus; assembly: GCF_000151845.1. Taxonomy (NCBI): domain Eukaryota; kingdom Metazoa; phylum Chordata; class Mammalia; order Chiroptera; family Pteropodidae; genus Pteropus; species Pteropus vampyrus. The sequence continues at coordinate 432,461 of NW_011889496.1, read as the reverse complement.
TATAATTCAAATGCTAAAATGGTACAATTTTGGAGGCCTTTTCTGAACCCCTACAATAGCCAAAGAATAATTCAGCTTGCCAGCTTATTAGCACCAATAGAAATGTCTTTTATCTATTCATGTAATTGTCCCTTCTTTTCTTATAAAATCGCTTGCTCTCACCCTGCAATCAGGACACTATTTGGGTTCCTGCCAGAATCAGTGTTGTCTGAATTTCAATTCATTGATCCCGAATACCCACTTAGTGCCACAGATTTTGGCTTTTTAATTTTAGGTTACCATAATCTTAACTTTCCCCCAAACTATTTTCTTTCTTAAATTAACATTAGATCATTTCTGTTACTTGTACACCAAAAAATAAACAGCCCAAGCACATTTATCTAGATGATACAAAATATCCCCAAATATTTAAGAGCCTTTAAACAGTTATAAAGAGCTTGAAAGAGGAAGGACAGTATGTTCAAAAAAGACCAGCTAATAAGACAAATGTGGAACATCTAAGCAGGGCCAATAAAAGAGGAAATCTTGGGTAAATAATTCCAGAATACTCTATTAACTTCACTTCCCACAAATTCTTACTTTTTAAAAAAAATTATAACTAATGGGGGATTTACAGTGTAACCCCCTCTGTAAACTTCATGCTTATTAGCATATGTTTTTATCCTAAATAATAGCATATAAGATTCTCATTTCAGCAAGTAGGGATACAAAATAGTTATGTTAAAAATCTGCATAATTAAAAAAATAGTTAGATGTCTGAACCAAATTATTTAATCATTCAAAAATACTCATCGAGTGCCTATCACTTGCCAAGTACTCTGTTAGATGTTGGGGATTAATACAACAGGGGCATATAGGCCTAACATCCCAAGCCAAACACTGAAGTCAAGATTCTGAATAGACAACATTAGTTAAAGGTCTATGCTTTACAAAATATTGTTTTAAGAAGCCTTATGCTTATCTACAGTCCATACATTATAATAAAACTGAGTACACCAAGATTTATAGTTCTAGCTTTACGCTTTCTTCCTAGGTAGAATAAAAGCTCCTCGAAAAAAAGTGATTGCATTGTTGACCTCTGTATATTCATGAATGTAGCAAGATGCTTGGATCCAGGCAAACGGTAAATGACTCTTGGGTGAATGAATGCATATCAGCGCAAGTCAGAAGGGGTTATTCTTTATCTGTTTCAAGGCTCCCATGGTCTCTGTGATGGCAAGCTGTTCTTTCCTAAGAATAATGGAGAATTTATGGTAGTTTATACTGTTACCAATTGGAGTCAAAGGAGATTTTGAAATAACAAATAAATCAACCAATGAGAAGTCAGACATATGAATGAGTTAGCGGGGTGGAGACCGGGGAAAAATATTTAGAGAATATTCCAAAAGACAGGAGAAGGACAGAGTGACAGAAAAAAGCAAGAGCATAAGAACATTAGGTAGGAATCAGAAAGCCATTTAGTTTTATGTTTTTACTGTACTCATGAGAATGATATATCCCCAGAGGTAGTGACTTTTCAATGCCACATAAGACTTATTTCATAGAGGTTGAATTAGAGAAAGATGAACAGAATGGAGGCTGGTGACAAGTGCAGAAGCTGAAGCCAGAGAGGAGAGTCAGAACCTGGGAGGAAATGAGAGGCTGAGTTGGCAGTCCCGGGTTTAGGGAAGGAGAACATTTTTTTTAAAATTGTTTTTGTTGCAGACAGTGACTAAAGGGGAGGTTTGTCTGTTGGTAGAAGAAGGAAGTCAGAATTGAAATGTTGTGGAGTAGATTTGTTTAAAACAGAAATTACAGACAGACTTTTCTGAGAGAAGAAATAACACCTGTAAATGAAATGCTGTCTCTGCAACTTCCATTGCTAGCAGTTCTCCTGCCAGGTGGTAACAATGAAGATGGTAAGAACTCTGGCCACTGCCCAGTTGGGTGCAAGAGTGTGTGTGTGTGTGTGTGTCTCCACATACCTGGAGACTGAGAAAGCCAGCATAGTTCCATTCTGAGCATCCCTGATTCCAGTACTCTGCACTTCTGATGGTTGTATATAATGTGTGGGGTCCTGGGGCAGGCAAATGTCTGCTGAGGTAACTATGGCTTCCCTTTCCTCCAGATTCTGAGTTTTCCCTCTCTGGCAACTTTCTTTTTCCATTCCCTCTCCATTCCAGCACCTTCTTTCTCAATTTCTCTGTTCTTTTGCTATAGTCTTCCAGGAGCAGATCTCCTTCAAAGCCATCCACATCTTATCTCTTTACAACCATTCCTGGATACAAAGTTGGAGCTTAGCTTGGTTAGGAGACTTGCAGACTCATGGCTGGGAGATTCATTTTTCTGAGGCCTTGGTTAACGGGCAACTTCAGCAACAAGGAGGTGATGGAACTGGAAGGTTTTTTTCTGCAGACTCTACAATGAATTGCTTCACATAATTAACAACTGTGCCAGCCAATGGAAGTTGGAATGTGAGTTCAATTCCCAAAATGGGGAGGTCGAATATGGGTGGGATGTTTATGTCTCAATGAGATTTTTACTCCGATTTTCTCCCCATTCAGTCTCTTCAGCTATCTCTGTGTGTATACATTTTTTGTAACCCATTGCATTCCATTCGCCCTAGATTATTTTCATCACAACTCCTTCACACTAAGTCTTTCCTTATTCTCTTGCCCTCAGCATTTATCACCTTCTTCAAAAAAATTTCCCCCTCCCTCATGCCATTTATCTTTTTCTCCACAACCAAATACCACTAATTCTCCCTTTTCTGAAACTGATCAAACCAAACTTTTTTCCATTGCCTCAATCCTCCAACTTCTCCCTTCTACTTCCTTCTTTTGCTTCTACTTGTTTAATCATTTTTAATCCCTCTTACCTCTAATTAATAACCCTTCTTCTATAGATCCCTTTGTAGTATAGATGGCAGGAGGCTGTGAGCAGCATTCTGGGGAAGCCAAGGAAGGCTTTGGGTGGTATGCTTATCAAGGATCAGATCTCCTGAACTTCTAGAACAATTCATGGTTGCCATCTCCAAAGGATGGGACTGGAGCTCAGCAGGCATGCAGAGAATTTAATCAACACCAGGTTCTCAAGAAAATAACACACAGACATATGAGTGACACTTGTCCACATTTCCTCTTGGTTCTACTTGATTCAGGGAATGCAGATCTCCAGAGACAAGGTCAGTCTCACACACTCCCTCCAAAAATTTTTTATCCTAAAATTATACCTTTTCACCATACCCTTCAAATTTGGGATTAGAAGAAGCCAAGAGGAAGAGATGAAAGATGTATCTGTCAAACTGATGTGAAGGTATGAATCTCCAAGTTTGTGTTAGAATTCTCATCTGAAGATCTTTCCTGTCCTCTGCAGTAAGACCAGAGGCCTGGCTATCCACTGACCCGTATCCTGGTTCTGACTTTCAGATGCTAGTTTTTTATGTCTCTGGCTTCTACCCAAAGCTATTTGGGCTACGTGGAATGGAGGTGAGCAGGTACAACAAGGCACTCAGCGAAATGATGTCTTGGATGTGGAAACCATCAAGACATCTGGCCTATCTTGCTGAGTGAGATACAGCAGTCTAGGAGGCAAGGACATCATCCTCTACTTGGGTAAGAAGGAACTGGAGCCCAGTTGGGAATGGGAGTAGGTGGTCCTCAAGAAGAGCAGGAGAGCCAAATGAAAAATTGGGGATTTATGGACTCCAGACCCAAAAAGAGTGAACATAATTAATTCAAGAAATAAAAGAGTTGAAAATTAGAGACCTGCATATGTGGGAAGATTTTGAGGGTTAGGTGAATGATTTCTCCCTGAAGAAGGATGGGAGAAGAAATAGGAAGAAAGGTGCTCGGTGAAGTAGACACTCAAATGAAAAAAATAATACCAGGGAAAGGTACTAACCAGGGGGTGGTTTTGAAATGACACCCTTGTGTGTACTCAAACCCACAGAACATCACAACTTCGTGGGCTTGATTATCTCGGCAGTGATGGTGCCACTGATGCTTCTGATAGGTCTTTGTATTTTGGCCTAAGAAGTGCTGGTGAGTTCTTTGTGTCTATCTTTCTTGCTCTTTTACCCACTCACCACTTGTCTTCTCATTTTTTTTCTATTCTCAGTTTTCCTCTTCCCAGTCCCCTTCCCTCTTTTTCTAAACTTAATTAATTGGGGTGACATTGGTTAATAAAATTGTATAGGTTTCAAGTATGCAATTCTATAATACATTATATGTATATTGCATTGTGTGTTCACCTACAAAAGTTAAATTTCCTTTGTCACCTTATATTTGACCCTGTTTACTCTTATCTACCTCCTCCTCCTTTCCCTCTGGTAACCATTAAACTGTTGTCTGTGTCTATAAGTCTCTGTTTGTCTTGTTCACTTGTTGCTTTCAGTTTTATATTCCACTTATGAGTAAAATCATTTGATTCTCAATGTTTTCTATCTGACTTATTTTGCTTAGCATGATAATCTCAGGATCCATCAATGTTGTTGCAAATGGCAGTATTTCATCTTATAAATAAATATAAATATTCCATTTATATAGATACCACATATTCTTTATCCAATCATCTATCAAAGGTTCCTTCAGTTGTTTCCAGTTCTTGGCCACCGTGAATAATACTGCAGTGAACATTAGGGTGCACATACTTTTAAAAATAAACACTTTCGAATTTTTAGAATAGATACCCAGAAGCAGGATTTCTGGGTCATTTGGTAATCCTATTCTTAATTTTTTGAGGAACCCTCATACTGTTTTCCATAGGGGCTGTACCAATTTTCATTCCCACCAGCATTATATGAGGGTTCCTTTTCCCCACAACAACCAAGACTTGTTATTACTTGTCTTGTTGATGATAGCCATTCTAACAGGTGTGAGGTGATATCTCATTGTGGTATTGCTTTGCATTTTCCTAAGAGTTAGTGAAGCTGAGCATCTTTTCATATTTCTGTTGGCCATTTGTATGTCTTCTTGGGAGAAATATCTGTTCAGGTCCTCTGTCCATTTTTTAATTAGATTGTTTATTTTACTCTTCAAATCTCACCTCTATCTTATGCAGAATAACTCCATCTCTGTTCTTATTAGGACACATTGTGACCCTCCTCTCACTCTTAGTTTCTTGCAATGAAATTCCAGCTATTGAGGACTCAGGATGCAACATGATGATGATGTCCTTTCAACTCTCCATGTATAACTTTTGCTATTATTGTTTGTTTATGCTTAATGATCAGTTGTTAATACAAGCTAAATGTAATATTGCAGAAAATTTTTTTCTGACCTGTGCTCTGAGATTTTAAAACTCATATTTTAACTCTGGATAGAATGGGGTCATAACAACCTCTACATATTCAAAAACTAATGAAATTTCCAGCCTATTTCAGATGTTGCTTCTTTCTGGGGGCCTTCACTGATACACAGTGTCTGAACTCCAATCACGCTTTTCTAAATCTACTTCCCACTTTCTATACTTTGTTGCTGCTATGTAGGTCCCACTTACTCTTGTAATTTTTAAGCTTTGTGAGAGCATAGTTCATATCTTTTTAATATTGTATCATTGACAGAGTGTATTAAATGCATGTATTATTTTCTCACTAAAAACCTGTGTGGAATTTATGCCAAATATATAGTATTTTCTTATTCTTTACCTTCTGACATGTTTGTACTAGTTGAGACATTTTATGCTCTTTTCATTAAAAGTCTTCATAGTTTACTACTTCCTTAGTGATTTCTCTGAGCCCCTGAAGAAAAATATAATTTATCCTCCAACCATTCTTACGATTTAACCATAGAGACCTATTGGTATAAAACTATTGGTCCAAGTATCTTAAACAAAAGGAGGAAGACAGAATGTAGCCCTTGGTCTTTAGTGTGATTAAGAAATAAGCACCAGTGTTGTCACCTTGGAGGATGTAAAAAAAATCTAGAATCTTGGACCTCACTTCAATGTTACTGATTCATAATTGTACTTTAGCACAATCAGAGGGGATTCATAGGTGCATTAAAATTTGAGAAACACTGATATAAGTGATGCCTGAGAGGTAGCAGTGTGAGTATGCCCCTGAAACAAAAGAAGATGGTTAAGAGAAGAGAGCAAGTATGTTGGTAGTCAGGACTGAAGTGAGATTAAGGCAAGGGGAGTACATACAGCACATTCTCACTATTCATGGCTGTTGTGTTAAAGATACTGTGAACACTGAGTTAATAAATGTGGAGCCATTGCTCCTCAGGGAAATACAAGGGTTAAGTTTCTGTGAGCCTCTGGTCAAATCATTTTTGTGAACTTATGAATACAGAGCTCTATTTTATGTGTGTTTCTGTGTAAAAACATTTTATTTAACGTATATGAAATTTCAAATAATTTATTTTGTTATGTGCAGTATTTTCTTTTTTGTAATAAAACACCAGCCAATAAGTATTTAACATTTTCCTGACTCTAAGTAATGTGATTGTAATTTTTTTTTTAGTTTTAGCCACACAGCTTTGCTGTTCACTTATACTTTCATAAACAAACAAAAATGATGATCATATCGATTAAAAAATGTAGCTCTTTTTCCATTTTTAGCTTCATCATAGCATTACAGATGTTACTTTAGCACTTTCTGTGCAGCTCCACATACAAGTCAGCAAATTCCTCTGTTTTTCTGGATTTACTGCACTGTCGATATATATTAACACTGAACTCATGGACCACAGTACTATAACTCATAACTTGAACAAAGTTTATCTACACATGCATTTTCTCTGTAAGGCATATCAGTCTTCTTGTCCTTAGGAACAGAAGGCTCTTCTACACACAGCACTATTTAAATATCAAAATCACCAACAAAGAGCACAAAAATGTGAAAATTATGTCACTAAACAGACCTTAAAAGAGACACTTGTTCACAGTGTGAGAACTGGAACAAGGTCTTTTTCAACCTTAGCAGGGAACATGTGAGGGGCTGACTCAAATTATGTGCCACTCTGAACAGGCCCATGAATGATGGTGAAAGCATTATAAATATTGATTGGGGGTTACAATTCAATTTTATCAGGTAGGCAAATTCACAAATACAAAATTTTTCAGGACTGAAGATTGACACTTTCTGATGAATAAGCACAAATGACAGTGTGAATTGAGACATCCATGATTAGAATTAATTAGAATTCACTAATTAATTCTGCAAATAATTCTTAAGCACTTGTTATGCAGCAGGGACACACTGAGTATAAAGTAGTGGGTTATCACTGTCTTCTGAGTTTGAAAATTTTACTATTCTAAACTGATTCCACAGTTTATTGTTTTCATTGTTTGTTGCATCTATCTTAATTTCTTAGTTTAATGACTTATTTGGATTTAACGAGGGGAAGAGGACTTGGCTCCAGTTTGTTTAGGGAGTTGAGAGAGGGGCTCAGGGCAAGGAGAACATCCAGATGAATCTAGTGCAGGTGGCAGCAGCTGCACATGTAGAAAAGTTTGGAAAATAAAGCTGAGATGGGAAAGGAGGAAAAGGTGAAAATTATGGGATGTGGGAGAGCAGACAGTGGGACCACTGCAATGTTCCTGCCTGGATTAGATTGGTTGGTTACTTCTCTTGATTCTAATTTACCTTGTCGCTCTTGCAAGCAGCCATGTGGTTTTGGGTTGATTGATTACACTCCCATCTGTAGTTTGGGACTCTGATCAGCCTAAGGCAATCATAAGAAAGTATCTTTGACAATGTGATAGACTAAAGGACAGACAGGTAACCTATAATTTAAGCCAAATCATCATACAGATTCCACTTATTCAGAGTGATGGATCTGGGCTAGGCATCTACTCTAAGGTGGCACAGTTTATATGAAGTCTGATTCTTGGATTTGATTCTTGGGGGAAAAAGATGCTGTTTGTTTGTTTGTTTGTTTGTTTATTTATTGCTTGCCCTGGACGTTATGGTCTGGGATATAAAGCTTAAAACAAGTAAAGCTATTTTTTTCCAACACCAGAGAAGCAAACTGACAATGAAATCATACATGCAAGAAGGCAGGTAAATTGTATACTTGAAATTTGTTAAGTGGGTAGATCTTAAGTTTTCTTAGAACAAAACAAGAAAAAAAAAGTAACTGCGAGGTGATGGAAATATTAATTACCTTGATTGTAGTGATCATTTCACAACATACATAAATCAAAACATTGAGTTGTAGACTTCAAACATATAAAATTTTTATTTGTCAATTATGCTCCAAATAAAGCTAAGAACAGCAACAATGACATCAAAACATTTTTTTTAAAGGTGGACATGACAGACCCACAGAAGAGTCCAGATTAAACTCTAGCTAAAGCCTGAGTGACCCTGACTTCTCAGTTATGTCAGACCATAAATTCCCTTTATTACTTCAGCCAAAAGTGGGATTTTCCTTTGTTTGTGACTGAAACATCCTGTCTTATGTACATGGAGCTCAGAGGACTCTTGACTAATTTCTACTCTTACTTGAAACATTCCTCTTCATGTCCCTCCTTTTCCTCTATTTTTTAAAAGTGGTTTCTGGCCCTTTTGCTTTTTCCATAGTGTCTTCATTCTGTTAAATTCTTGCACTGTCTTGCTTTTTAACTGTGACATATGGATCAGTCCCTCTCCTGGACTCTTTTCATATATTCCTAACAAACCACTGATCAGGACAAAGTGTTGGTTCTGCTGTTGGCTAAGTGAGTAACTTTGGAAAGGCTTCTTGATCTTCATTGTTTTCTTTGGTTAAATGAAGTTGAAAAGACAGTTTAGCACCAACATTTAATAAACCATAAAATATCAATGCAATGACAGTTAAATAATCAAAATGCAAGACATTTTCCACAGAGTTTCTCTAAACACAATAAGTTTGTTTCATTCATTCATTCATTCATTCATTCATTCATCCAATCATTACATATTCAGCTTTTACTATTTGTATCATAAACATATTTACTGAAATATGTTCCAAAATATATGTGAAGCAGCTCTGCCTCCAGGTATTTAAAATATAATACATGTCTTTTTCCAAGCTTGTTTCTTTTTTGATGGCTGTATTTAATCACTCAGAGTCAAACATCAGAAGCCTTTCAAGCCCTTCTTTCCCAGCTTTTCTGTTTACTAAGTTATTCTATGCAATATCTTTGAAGATTATTTCTTCTTTTCCCCATTGATAGGCTTTATCAACCTAAACATGTAATAAATGTAGAGCTTTCTTGTCTCCTAAGCCACATTCCTGTTGGTTTCTTAAACACTCTGTTACAGCCACAAAAGTTTGGGCTCACGTTTAGAGGATAATAATATCTACCACTGAGATTCTCCTCAAAAAAACAAAAAACAAAAATCAAATCTGTGGCAGGTATGTAATTGGATTTAGAAGAAAATACAAGTTGATACATAAACCTCCTGGGCTTTCTCAACTGGAAGGAGTTGACTGTATTGTCAGAATTAGTAGGCAGACCAGGGAAGTGAGTAAGTGAATGATGACAAAGCCCCTTCATTTGTGAAAACACATAAGGTTCTGGGTATTATGTCTCTCCCTATCTGTATTCCATATCCTGGTTATCTGATATAAAAGCAATTCGATCGAGTGGAAGATGAGATATTTTAAAATGTGAAATTGTGTTGAATAACAAAAGTATGTAAATTAGTATTTGATGATTTTTAAATTCATTAATTAAATTTAAAATTTTAATTAAATTTTATTTTTAACTTTTTAATACCATATAAAATATTATTTTTTGAAGGGAATACAGGCAATGTGACCAGGCTATCGTTAGCTTTGTAAGTGACAGACGATTTAACACATCATTGGATTATCACATTTACAAATATTTGTTTACTTCTTATAATGATTTAATTATGAATTCTTTAATTACTAATTATTTTAATGGTTTCTGGTGCTCTTTCTACAAAATCTTTTTCTTATTCACACTTCAGAGAATGTTTAACTGACCAAGTCCACGGTGAGCTGTAAGTTTATAGGAAATTTCTCAGTTCTAGAAAGAAAAATTAAAAGAGAACTTGTGACATTATTTTAGAATCACTATTCCAGTGAAAACCAAAGGGAGGGAAATTTCTTCTTACAATAGACTCAGCCACATCTACACACAATATGTTTCATCATAGGCAGGAGCAAGTGATAAGGAAGGATTTTAGAAAGATTAAAGGAAAAATCAATCTATATCATGTGTTGTGAAAATTAGTTTTAGCCATTCTCACTTTGAAATTCATCTTCTGTGTGACTTTAATTTGGGGTTAGAGACATTCACTGGTGAATGTGAAAATCATTGTGGTCCACAAGTTTCAGAAATGGTATATATGTGTTTTGTTCAGTTTTCTGTGGTAATCTGTGCATTCAGTACCTCAGTATATAAAAGGGGATGTAGACATGGACTATGAACAAAGTGTGTATCTGTCTTCACACATTTCTGCTTTCTGCTTTTGTTTAATTTTAAATATTGTGAGATTTTTAAACAATTAACTGAGGATTAGTTCTTGCAATCTTATTACCATGCATTGTTTTTATATAGGTGAGCCCAAATTTTCTTTTTCTGGTTCATTAATGATTCTTGTTTACAAATAAATGCTTTTAAAGTTGTAAAGTTGTAAAGCATTTATTTGTAAACAAGACAGACTGAAAACATGAGCAAAGAAGATTTTAATTGAGAAAGCTAGAATAAAGAACAAAATCAATAAGAATTTAGGAAGTAGAAAGTTAATTTAAAAGCACTAAAAATTGAAATAAAAAGCAAAACAAAACATTGATAAAGGTGATTGAAAATACTAAAAGATGACTTCTTGAGAAAAGTAATAAAAATGGGAAAAGCTCTCAGAACCTATAAGAGTAATAAATATTAGAAAAATAGACATTACATATAAAGATATATAGATTTATTTTTTTAATTCTATACATAATTTATACCAACTCACTTGTTATAGATAAACTTTTATTTAAAAAAAAATCCTAGAAGAGGGGGAAAATCTGAGTAAGTAAGTGTTAAAGAAGATGAATAAGTCATTAAACTTCTTACTATTCACACAAGGTTCTCGTCCAGACTACAGGGTACATATTTTATATACATTGTTCCAAGTAGAGAAAAAATGGAAAAGAATTTCAACTAATTTTACGAGGCAAAATTATTATGACACAAAAACCAGCAAGAATTTGGAAGAAAACAAAACTAAACAAATATTAAAATGTTAACTATCAGCTAATTTCATTTTGTATATTTGTTCAGAAATGATGTAAATGTATAGACTCAAATACCATATTTGCAAACAGAAACCAGCATCAAGTGCAGTGGGATTTATCCATAGAATGCAAACATTGTTTACCATTAAAAATCTCTTAATAAAGTACAAATTAGTCGTTCATAGTTGGTCACCGGGATGGGGAGCACGGCATAGGGAATGTAGTTAACATTAATATGATGGCTAGGTGGAGGGCCAGGGGAGGGAGGGAGCAATTGGGGGAATCGTTTTATGAGCTATATAGATGTTTAACCAATGTATTGTATACTTGAAACTAATTTAAATAAATACATTTTAAAAAATCTCTTAATAGAATCACTTACTATAACAGATTAAGAAAATAAAAACACATATTTTTCTCCAGAGTTACAGAAAAAGCATTTGATATATTTAAATGTACATTCCGATAGAACGATACCAACTCAAAATAGAAGGAAACTTCCACCGTATGGTCAAATGTAGCTCTAAACACCTGATGTCAGATATACTTAATTTTGAAGCTTTAAAAGGATTCCAGTAACAATCAAGAACAAAATGTCTGCCTACTATAGTCATCACTGTTCAATAAGATAATCAAAGTCCTACTTAACCCAATAAGGCAAAAAAAAAAAGTATACAAATAGAAATTAAAAAAATATATAATTATTTGCAGATCATATGACTATATACAAAAAATAAGCAAAATATTGGCAATAATAAGAGAGCTCAGAAGCTTATCTAGATATAAATTAAGCATATAAATAAAAAATAAGATTTAAAGAGAATAGGCATTGTTTTTCAGATGATATGATTTCTGCCTAGAAAATGAATAGAATAAAAAGGAAACTATTAGAGCTAAGATGAGAATTTTGTGAGGTATCTAGAGACAAAATAAATATTAAACAATCAGCCCTGAGCCCTTGAGCTGCTCATCTCTTGTTCAGGTTCAATGTCATATCTGGAAATGTATCATTACTTCTAATAAAGCTATTCTTTTCTACTGTAAAAAAAAAATCAACTGCCCTCTTTTATACAAACAACAAATAAGTAAAATAAAATGGCACCATTTATAATAGCAACAAAATCTATAAAACAGTTAAAAATTACCTAAAGAAAGAATATACCAGAATTCTACAGAGAAATTCTAAAAAAGATTAAACAAAAATATTTCTGATTAATTAGAGTTGCGTGAGAGGAGTTATTATTATAAGAAATCTGTCTCTTTATTCTATAACTTCAGTAAATTTTTAATTAAATTCCCATTGGATCTTTTGGAAGTTGTTAGTAAACATATTTTTATATTATACAGTATAATAAATGACTACAACAAACTAAAACATTATTGAAAGAGAAGAGCAAAGGTTTATTCACAAGATAATAAAGTCCTGTATGCAAAAGACAATATTATAAAATTAGTAGCATAATATAGCCAAACGTCTTTATAAATAATCAATGAGGAATTATTTCCTAAACTAAATTCCCAAATTGGAAACTCTAGAGTCTTTGAGAGAAATGGCCTATGGCAGTTTGTTTCTCCCACACGCATGCACACATACCCATTTCCAATTAATCAGTGGGCCCCAAGAGTGCTAGTGCCCCTCACTCTTGGTCTTGACTGTGAAGGATTTGGGTCCTCCCAGGCCTGTCACTAAATCAAGGACTGTCAAGGAGGGTCCTGGGTTTTCAATCTCCTTGAAGACAGGAATGGGCACATCCAGATTTCGAGCAAGCAGAACAGACTATTCTACTGCATTGCAATTGTTACTTCTGTACCACAAACTATATAATTTTTTTTCACAAAAATAATAAAATTAAAAGTAAAAATTGTTAAATTTTTATAAAATTAACACTTTCTCTTCAATAAAGTAAATACTGAACAAAATAGATAGGAAATTGAAGGAAGTATTTGGAATTCTAAAAATAAAATGTATATGTGTATTTTTATACTTATATACACGTTATATGAGGTCTTTATAAGTGCTGAATAAAACATTAATAAATGAAGTATACATATAATATCTATTGTTGAAATTAAAGTTGGATTCTAACTCATTAGTAATTAGAGCAATGCAAATTAATATAAGATCTCATTTTATATCAAATTGGCAAAATCTGAAAGCTACAGAAGCCCAATGATTGTAGGGATTTGGGGGAGGTGGGAATTTCCATGCATTGATAGTGAAGTAATTTTGGAGAGCTTGAGGCAATATCTTGTCTAATGATGTACATGTTTAGTCTGAAAACCCACTTCTGAATATGCATAACAGAAAATATATATAAAGATGTTTATATATATTATAAACATCTATAAAGATGTTTATTATAAGGTAGGGAGGTGTTTGAGGTATTGGAAGCATGCTAGATGTTCATTCCTATGGGAACACATAAGTAAAATGCAGTAGATGCACACTATGGGGTTCTATGCAGCAGGCAGAAACCACAGGCAAGACACAGATTACTATAGAAGGTCTTTAAAAGAATGCTGAATAAAATGTTAATAAAGGAAATATACCTTTTGTTGAAATTAAAGTTGTACAGGTTAAACAACACCATATTTTATAAGAATGCATAGAAACAGAAGATAACACTTTAACACATTAGAATGTGGAGAAGGGAAGAAAATGAAGATAAATCGATCATCAAATAGCTTACGGAAGAAGTCTGCTCAGATCAAATAATAACCATGATCCATAAATGGAGAAGATTTACTCAACAATCTATCTGTACTTAAGATTCCAAAGGCAAAATACAACAAAATAAAAATTGGAGGATATTTAATGATGCTCTATAGAATATGAATTGGGATGATGGATTGCCCCATGGGTAGTACCTTCTCAGAGAAGAAACATAAATATATAATGTTGTATAATATATTTCTAAGCGCAGAATCAAAACGTCTGCAACATTGAAACCCTCTGTTTGAAAACTGTTAGGTTCGCTGAAGGAGGAACACACAAGGACAAAGGGGTTAAGCGAGGTTTATTGTAGCAGAGTGACAATCCGGCTGAGCCGAAGATGGCGTCAGCCTGGAATGCGAGGGCATCTGAAATTTATATCGGGCTTGAGGCAGGCTTTTTCGGTGGGAGTATTTCCGGCAGGTAAATTGGCAGGGAAAAGAGGAAAGTTCAGTGAAATATGAAGTGAACATGTAGCGTTGCCAACCTGGACGTTGCAAGGTCTGGTTCACACAGAAAAGGTAAGAGAGGGGTCTGGTTCTCACACTACAGAGGTAGGGATAGGGCCCTCCTGGACCTAACAAAAATTTCAAGGTTCTTGTAATCATCAAAGGCTAAAAAGATTGGGATAAATTTCTATATTTTACCACTGGGTGGCAGTAGACATTAAAACAAAGTTTCAGCATCCTTGTTAATTTCTCAAAAATCATAAGTGTTAAGGCTCCTAAATCATCAAGGAGTTTACAGACCCATGCTTGCATTTACAATAACTTGTTAGCTCTAAAAATAAATGAAAATTACTTACACAAGCATGCATGTAATATTAAAAATATAATAGTAATATAGCTATTAACTCCAAGGGAATATGTGGCTACTAAAATAAGATAAAACCAAGAAGGAAATTGATTAAAAAACAAAGTGTCACGATACCCTATACATAGGCTATATGTGAGTGACAACGGTGTGTACAACAGTTTTATATTATCTGTAAAATGCAGAGCTGGTTGTGGTTATGTGACCGTGGTCTGGTTAATGGAGCTTACAGCTTCCGCAAGTAGATCTGCAACAGTTGGAGGTGGGTGTGCTCATCTTCTTTCATTCTTCTTATTGTTGGTTAAAAGATGGGCTTGATAAAAGTGCCTTTGACAACTATCTCTGCGTCCTGATACCTTTTGGAATGAGGGCCAAGTGCAGTAAAGACCAAAACAGAACAAAACAAACCCCCCTTAAACAAAAGAGGAAACTGAGAACCAGTTCCTTGACATAATAAAATGCCATAGCAACCTGAAATTGCCTACTCCCAGCTTTTTCAAGAGAGAGA
Organism: Pteropus vampyrus; assembly: GCF_000151845.1. Taxonomy (NCBI): domain Eukaryota; kingdom Metazoa; phylum Chordata; class Mammalia; order Chiroptera; family Pteropodidae; genus Pteropus; species Pteropus vampyrus. The sequence continues at coordinate 417,286 of NW_011889496.1, read as the reverse complement.
ACTATAACTAAATCATTCTAAAGGTTTTCTTCATTTGAATTTTCTGTCACTTGCAGCCAACTTGATTTAAATTAATCCAGGATTTTCGCTGAATAGCAGTGAAAGGTTGATGGCTCTTGTTCATCACATGTTTACTTGTAGTTCTTTATTTTTCCCACTGTGATGACTTATATGAATTATTTATTTTTTTCTAAAGCTAAATCAAGTTTTTGATAATGAAACTCATGTTATTTGCTGGTATGTTTTGTTGATAATTATCTGTATGTTTTCTAAGACAAGGCAGAGAATACAACAAGTTATTTTGAAATTTATGTGAAAAAAATGATAGAAATCAGAGTGAACTTCTGGGAAAAAACTTCTGAGAGAAATCCATGGTAGAAAAAATAACTTTATCTATATTGAACCTAGGGAAGAAGCGTAACTTAAAACAAAAACCAAGGAAGCTCTGCAAGTGGTAATCAAAGTTTTCCTGAAGGGGGAATGTCAGTGGCTGGCTACAGCAACCACTAGAGCAAGAGTGTGTTCCTGTAAAAGAAGAGATTTACTTACTGAATCTGAAATAAATGCATAGGCCTCACAAGGAAAGTCAGTATTGAAAACACAGGCTGTGAAGCAAAGAAAATCTTAGGAAATTTGCAGGAGATTCTATAAGCATAAGTGTTCAATTAGGCTGGCTCAGCAGGAATGATGAGGCAAAGATTCTGTTAAAAGAATCATAGAGCTCTTAGATATGGATTATTGTAAAATAATAATTAGTTCCAGTTTTTACCTGATTTTAATTTAGATTAGGTATGCAGCTTAGATGAGATGCCCTAAATTGGGTTCCTCTTCCATATTATTTGGAACTGGCATCATGGTCCAGCAGGAGACCTATGAAGAAACTAATCTTGAATTTATGTGGTTTGTATGCAGTCTCGATAATCACCTCCTACTATTTCATCTCAATTTGCTATATCAATTGTTTATTTCCTGGATTTCTGAAACATGAATTGTAATTTGAAGCATTGAACGATGAGCATTCTGATCAAGATGGCAGAGTAGATAAATGCTGTGCTCCCCTCCTCCCACAACCACATCATATTACAACCGAGGTACAAAACAATCATCATTGGGAGTTGCCTGAAGTCCACAACTAAGTTCTACAAATAAGGACATACAAAAGAAGCCACCTCAAGACTGGTAGGCAGTGTGGAAACGTGAAATGGACTGGTCTCACTCCCACAAATGGCAGTTGAGAATCAGGAGGGCTATCTCAGCTGTGGAGGTCACTCTGGAAGAGAAAGAGGTCCTAGCCCAACAACAGACTCCCCAGTCCAGGGCTCCAGTCCCCAAAATATCTGGCTTTGAAACCAGCGGAAATTGTACCTGAGTGAGATGGAGGGTGGCTGGAGTCCCAGGTGTTCCCCTTAAAATGCCTATGAAGGAACTCATTTGCTGAAGGATTCTTTCACTCTGATCTTCAGTGTTTGGGCAGTAACTTGAAAGGTACTAGGGATATACAGAAAGGAACTGAGTTGTCTGGCTTCAAGATGAGGGCTATAGGGACAGCTTTTTCCAAGAGAGAAATGCTGGCAGAAATGACTGTTTCTTTGTTGAGTGTTTTCCCATTCTAACAAGCAGACACAGGCAGCCACCATATCTGAATACCACCCATCAACGTGGCTAACACCATTCACCCTGCCCTAATGATTCCCTGAGATCTCACCCCACTCAACTTGTGGGCCCACCCAAACCACTTTCAGTGGCTTTTCTATACAAATAATCTGTCTTAACTCATGCTGCAGACTTTCCTAAAATCTCTCAAAGATTCACAAAACCTAAAGAAGCAGCATTTGGCCTTGGTGTGCTGTGTTGCTCTTGCTGAGCAGCCCCAAGCCTGGCACTAATGGTTGCTGGCCTTAGTTCACAGCTAGGCTGATTAAGGCATCTTTAAGGTCTGTGCAGGTGGTAGTCATATGTGGATTGCTTGGTGGCTCATGTCAGGTGGCTCCAGGCAGGGCATGGGCTGAAGATGGACCTGGCCTGCAGCTAGGCCACTCTCAGGAGTCCCCGGGGCTGGCACACCTAGTGACCATCTTTGGACTAAGCTAGACCATCACCCAGGCTGCATTTGAGGACAACATAACCAAAAGACAGACTGGGCAGGTTCCAGAGGAGCACAACGGCTCCTTTACTGTAGTCATGGCTAGTCCTCACAACCAATCAGCCTGAGAATCAATCTTTTCCATTGATATGTCAATAGTAACCAAGGCTCAACTACATAGGAGGGTACACACAACCTATATGAGGAACACATCTGGTTCAGGTAACCAGGGAGACTGTGTAACTGGGCCCCACAGGACACCTATTACATAAGGCCACTCTACCAAGAACAGTAGACAGAGCAGGTCTATCTAATATATAGAAACAAACACGGGGAGGCAGCCAAAATTAGGACACAAAGAAGCATTTCCCAAATGAAAAAAACATTACAAAGCTCCAGAAATAGAACTTAACAAAATGGAGGCAAGCAATCTACCAGATGCAGAGTTCAAAAATACTTTTTATAAGAATGCTCAATGAACTTAGGGGGAGAGTAGATGAACTCAGTCAGAACTTTAACAAAGAGATAGAAAACAAAAAAGAACTGATCAGAAATGAAGACTACCTTAGGAAAAATCAACAGCAGAATAGATGAAGCAGAGGGCTGAATTCATGATTTGGAAGACAAGGTAGCAGAAAACACTCAATTAGAACAGCAACAAGAAAAAAAAAATCCAAAAAATAGGGCTATAGTAAAGGGCTTCTGGGACAATATCTAGCGTACCAATATTTATACGATAGGGGTACAAAACAAGGCTACTTTGTGCCCTACCAGCTTCTCATTTTGCTTTGGGCTAATCTGGGTGAGTTTCTCCTGGAATTCTAGCCTTCTTGCAGGCTCTGACTTCATCTGAGCTGTTCTTAGAAAATCAGATAGATAAAATGTAGATAACCCAGAGAAAGGGAATAAAATGGGTTGCTGCTTTTAATTTTGGCTTTTTAATTGGATTACTTACTGAGAGTCTGAATGCAATCTTTGCTGGTTAAACGAGAGACTAAACTCTCTCCAGCTCCAAAAGAATAAGGATACTTGCTTCCCTAACCCAAATAGCCAATAGGGTGACAATAGTTGTTCAAACCCCTGAATCCAGAGTGTTGGTACTATCAAGACTTCCTGTGTAGTAATGCAGCTGATTCCAGAGAAGTTGGAAGGAGCCCCAGGGAGACCATCAGGGTGCCCAGGAATGTATTCACCCTTGGAGAGAGGGGCCTGTGCCTTGGAAAGTGTTGTGGTTTCCAGCAGCATCTGGTTAGCTCTCATTGGCCCTTGCTTGGATATTTTTAGGTAACTAAGCCTCTTTGTAGGGTTACCCGAGAAAAAATTTCCTCCAGGGTGTAAAGCAGTCCTATAGGAATACCCACAGCATTTGGCTCATCTGGAGATATTCACAGAAAGATTGTTTTCCCTAGAAGTTTGTTCAGACTCTACAGATCTCAAAATTAACATAGGAAATCATACCTCTGAGTTGGACAAGTTCCATGGCAGTCAGGTTCCCATTAATATTAAGATGGCCTAGATGAGGATATTTCAATACTTCTAAATTAATTTTTGTGTACACAATTAGAAATAGCCAGCTATACATTTAGACAAAATGAATGGAAGACATATTTAATGGGTCACTTGAAGCTTCAGAAAGAGAATTTAAATAAATGGATGAACCTATGATGTGCTTTAGGTATCAACCTAATTCTCTGAAGTATTAAAAATGGCTGTCCTTATGTTACTTATTTTATTTTTAAAATCATTTCTTTATTTAGTTTCAAGTATACAGTACATTGGTTAGACATTTATATAGTTTATAAAATGATCCCCCCAATTGCTCCCTCCCTCCCTCCCTCCCTCCTATCCAACATATTAATGCTAACTGCATTTCCTATGCTATGCTCCCCATCCCCATGAACATCCATCAGCTACTAATTTGTACTTTTTTAGCCCTTCACCCCATTCTCCCAGCCCCTCAAATCCCCTTCTCCTCTGTCTGACACAAAATTGTCCACTATATTTGTGTGTCTGTTTTTGATTAGTTTGTTCTTTTTATTCCTTAGATTCTGCATATAAGTGAAATCATATAGTGCTTATCTTTCTCTGTCTGACTTAATACCTTCTAGGTCCATCAAAGCAATATCTTTTTCTACCTCCTTTCTTTTCATATGTAGGGGTCTTGTTTTCTTATCATTTCAGCCACTCTATCTTTTGGTTGGAGCCCTTAATTCTTTTCCATTTCGGGTACTTATTGATAGGAATATAGTTGTTACCATTCTTAATTCTTGTTTTTGATACATGTTTTTTTTTTTCTTAAAGAAGTCCCTCCAACATTTTCTGTAATATTGCTTTAGTGGTGATAAATTCCTTTAGCTTATTTTTGTCTGGGAAGTTCTTTATCCATCTTTCAACTCTAAATGATAGCTTTGCTGGATAAATTGTTCTTGGTTGTAGATCCTGGGTCTTTATCCTGTCAAATATTTTTTTTGCCAAGCCCTTTTGTCTCACATAGTTTCTTTTGAGAAATCAGCTGCCAGTCTTATGGATGTTCTCTTGTAAGTAATTACTTGTTTTTCTCTTGCTGCTTTTAATATTTTTTTCTTTGTATTTAATGTTTGACATTTTAATTATGATGTGTCTTGATGTGGGCTTCTTTGGACCCTTGATTTTGGGAATTCTCTGAGCTTCTTGGGTTTTAAGTCCATTTCCTTCACCAGGTTAGGGAAGTTTTCCATTATTATTTCTTCAAATAGCTGTTCAACATCTTGATTTTCTTCAGTTACACCAATCAGATGAATATTTGGAACCTTAATAGTGTCCTATATCATCTTTAAATTATTTTTAGTCTTGGCATCTTTTTTCTTGCCATTCTGATTCAGTGTCCTGATTGGCTTTCCTGTCCTCTAGATAGGCCATTTGATCCTTTTCTTTATTCACTTTGTTTATTCCATTTAATGTGCTTCTCATCTCAGATAATGTGTTCTTCATTTCAGACTGGTTACCTTTTATAACTTTCATTTCTATTTTTATGTTTTGTATCTCTTTGTTAAAGTTCTCACTGAATATATTAATATATCCCAAAAGTTCATTGAGCATCTTTATAACCAGTGTTTTGAACTCTACATCTGTTAGATTGCTTGACTCCATTATTTCTGGATTTCTGTTCTGTTCTCTCATACGGTTTCTGCTTCTTTGTCTTCCCATGTTGGCTGCTTTTCCATGTCTGTTTCTATGTACTAAGCAAAGCTCCTAAGTCTCTCAGTCTTATTAGTGTGGACTTGTGTAGTAGGTGTTCAGCGGCACAGTATTGAGAAGGGTTCAGCTGCAGGCCAAACTTAGCCCAAGCCTCTGCCTCTCCAGAGCCACTGTTAAGATTCAGCAAGCAATCCACAGATGCTGTACTTATAGTTGCCTCAAAAGGCCACACCACAAACTGAGGCCAGCTGCAACCAGTGTGAGTCTAGACGCTGCTCAGCAAGGAGCACTTGACTTGCTGAAGATATATCTGGATGTGGCTTGGGCAGGGTCACGAGTTGTGGGAGGCAGAGTTTCAGGGAATCCTCTGGGTGGAACAACCTCTGTTATCCAGTTTGATGACATTATGGCTATGGTGGCGCTGTGTCCTTGCACTGGGATCGGGGAGGGCTCAAAAGGGAACAATGGATATGGCCGGCACTTCTGGAAGTAGTAAGTCTTGCCTTGGCCCTCATTCTGACAATGTCTCCCTGTAAGTCCCTGATGCCCCCTATGTGCAGCTGAATCGGCACCAGTGCTCAGAGTGAGCAGGTCCATCACTGTGACAATCCACTCGCAGACACGGTTCCTTTAAGAGGCTTATGCCACTGCCACAGCCCGTGTCTCACTCAGCATCTCAGGACCAGGCAGCCTCACGTCCTCACCCCATCCTACCTTCTGCCATTGCAGGGTGTTTTCTTGGACTTTTTCCTAGTTGTATGGCTTGTTCCTCTAGATAGCAGGCGATTTTTCTTGCTGCTGCTCCTTGTTTCCGTCACAACTTTGATTTGGTCACCAGAGGGATAAACATAATCTCTATCATCTACACAATTATTTTTTCTCCTGTCTTTATTTTCAAAGGGGAAAGGTCATTTGGTACTTGACTTGTCAAAGTCAGATATAAATTGTAAATACCTCCAAATCAACTGTTTTCTATATCTGTTTGTGTCTATCTATATACGTATATTATAAGTGTGAGATAATTTTAACTTTGCACGGTCTTGTTAAAACTAATTTAAAGGCAAGTGCTTGTAAGCATTGGGTATTCTAAAATCCTCAGATATTTAGAAACTAACAAATGCTTTTCAAGTGCCTTTGATCTATGATCAATTCTCAGTAAATAAAAGCTAGCTTATGAGGGGGAAAAATGGAGTAGATGATAGAGGTTCTGTTCATCTCTCTGGTGACTAAATCAAAATGTAATGGAAACAAGGAGTAAACAGTAAGGAAAAATCGCCCGAGATCTAGAACAAGCCATATAACTAGGGAGAAATCCCATGTGTGTGTCCTAGGCTTGGCTGGTCCCAGGTCTGGCTGTGATCCAGGTTTGAGGCTAAGATTAGGACCTTGGATTTAGAATAGTAGGGTGCCTGTGCCTAAAATATGTAAACATAATTTAGCTTATTATATCACACATGTGTGGCTGAATGCCACTATTGTACTCTGATATGTATGGAGCCATGCGGTCCCCTCAGGAGCAAGAGAGGGGCACAAGAAAGGGGAACAGAAGAAGAGCAGAAGCAGAAGCATGTTCCTTACAATAGAACAGCACTTCTCAGAACAGAAGTGCACTCCCCACAATAAAGTTGATGCCTGCCATTTCATTCTCATGTCAGCCTCTTGTACATTCTTACAACTGGACATCTCACCAACAAAACCTTCCCTTCTTGATCAGCTCAGCACTGACACCCCGCAATGGCAGAAGGTAGGACAGGGCGAGGATGCGAGGCTGCCCGGTCAGAGTGGCTGAGTGGGATGGAGGGTGGCAGTGGCAGCTGGAAGTGGCAGCCAGCAGCTGCAGACGTCAGCTGCGGATGCCTATTAAAGGAGCCATACCTATGAGCAGTCTTGCGTGGTGCCGGACCTGCTTGCTCTATGCACCAGTGCTGGTTTGGCCATCTTCAGGGGGCACCAGGGACTTACGGGGAGATGCTAAGTTGTCAGAGTGAGGGTCAGGATGAGACTCGCTAGGTACAGAAGTGCTGGTGATATCTCTTGTTTCTCTGTTGAGCCTTCCTTGATCCCAGTGCAAGGACACAGAGCCGCCATAGCCATAATGTCATCAAACTGGATAACAGAGGTCACTCCATCCAGAGGATTCCCTGAAACTCTGCCTCCCACAACTTGCAGCCCCACCCAAGTCGCATCCAGGTACATCTTTAGTGAGTCAAGTGCTCCTTGCTGAGCAGCACCTTGACTCACACTGGTTGCAGCTGGCCTCAGTTTGTGGTGTGGCCTTTTGAGGCAACTATAAGTACAGCATCTGTGGATTGCTTGCTGAATCTTAACAGTGGCTCTGGAGAGGCAGAGGCTTGGGCTAAGTTTGGCCTGCAGCTGAATCCTTCTCAATACTGTGCCGCTGAACACCTACTACACAAGTCCACACTAATAAGACTGAGAGACTTAGGAGCTTTGCTTAGTACATAGAAACAGACATGGAAAAGCAGCCAACATGGGAAGACAAAGAAGCAGAAACCGTATGAGAGAACAGAACAGAAATCTAGAAATAATGGAGTCAAGCAATCTAACAGATGTAGAGTTCAAAACACTGATTATAAAGATGCTCAATGAATTTTTGGGAAGTAAAGATAAAATCAACAAAGAGATACAAAACATAAAAATGGAAATGGAAATCATAAAAGGTAACCAGTCTGAAATGAAGAGTACCTCATCTTAGATGAGAAGCACATTAAATGGAATAAACAAAGGAATAAACAAAGTGAATAAACAAAAGGATTAAATGACGTATACAGAAGATGGGAAAGCTAAGGACACTTGATCAGAATGGTAAGAAAAAAGAAACCATGACTATAATAATTTAAGGAGCTGATGGAAGACCATTAATGGTAAAAATATCCGTCTCATCGATGTACCAGTAGGAAAACAAGATGTTGAACAGCTATTTGAAGAAACAATGATGGTAAAATTCCCTAACCTGGTGACGGAAATAAACAGGAAGGACAGAGAATCCCCCAAACCAGGAATCCAAAGACGCTGACACCAAGATACATCATAATTAAAATGTCAAAGGTTAGGTACAAAGAGAGAATCTTAAAAGCAACTAGAGAAAAGCAGATAGCTACCTACAAGGGAGCAACCATAAGACTGGCAGCTGGTTTCTCAAAAGAAACTATGCAGGACAGAAAGGCTTGGCACAAAATATTCGATGTGATAAAGACCCAGGATCTACAACCAAAAATCCTTCATCCAGATAAACTATAATTTAGAGTGGAAGAACAGATAAAGAGCTTCCCAGACAAAAACAAGCTAAAGGAATTTATCACCACCAAGGCAGTATTACGGGAAATGTTGGAGAGACTTAAGAAGAAAAAAAAGTATCAAAAAACAGTAATTAAGAATGGTAACAAATATGTTCCTATCAATAAGTACATTGAATGGAAAAAAAATTAAGTGCTCCAATTAAAAGAGAGAGTGGCTGAATGGATAAGAAAACATCTCTACATGCTGCCTACAAGAGACTCACTTCAGATTAAAAGACACACACAGACCAAAAGGAAGGGGATGGAAGAAGATACTGCCTTGATGGGACTAGAAAATATTTAAGTCAGAGAGAGAAAGATAAATACCATATTATTTCATTTATATGCGGAATCTAAAAAACAAAAAGAACAAACTAATCAAAAACAGACACACAAATATAGTGGACAATTTGGTGACAGACAGAGGGGAAGTGGGGTTGTGGGGTTGGGAGAATGGAGTGAAGGGTTAAATACGTACAAATTAGTTGGTGATGGATGGCCATGGAGATAGGGAGCACAGCATAGGGACTGTAGTTAGCATTAATATGTTGGATAGGAGGAGGGCCAGGGGAGGGAGGGAGCAACTGGAGGAATTGTTTTATGAACTATATAGATGTCTAACCAATGTATTAATGTATTAATTTAAATTAATAAATAAATTGTAAATAGAATTAAAAAATAAAAAGTAGCTTAAGTATGTTGGTTAAGTAAAACAGACATGTCTTAATTTTGCCTGGGTTTTACAAAAGTAAGTTCATGTAATAATTGATATTTATATCTATTAAGGATGTTTCTAGAAGTTATAAATATCCAAGGTAAAGAATGCTAAATGATTACTTCTTAGTTTTCATTAGACAGTGAGGTTTTAAATGTTGAAATCTCAACATATGTAGGAATAACTTTGTGGTGTTCCAGAAGGGTCCCTGTAACACCTCAAGATGTAACCAGAGAACTCAGACCCCCAACGACGAGGTTCTTGTCTTATGTCTTAAGAAAGAATTTAAGGGAAAGACAGACAGCAGGCAGGAAAGCCTAAGGTTTATTAAAGTGAAAGTACACACTCAAAAGGAGGATGCAAGGAGATAGAGAGAGAGAGAGAGAGAGAGAGAGAGAGAGAGAGAGAGAGAGAGAGAGAGCGCGCGAGCGAGCGAGAGAGAAGTATGTCTCCACTATGGGCTTTTGTTCTTGGGGCAGAGCACAGAAATGTATTGACTTAAACTTGTTGTCTCCTCTCAGTAGGTGGGAGCTTTATTCCTCACTTCTTATTTCTTATATGGTATTTTCGGAACAGTCATGGCAATAGGTGCATGTTGGAACTGCAGTATTTGCAATGTGGATGAGGTAATAATATTAGAATTAGTCAAAGGTCATGACTTAGCTAAAAATGTCATCTAAGCAGGAAGAGACCACTTTTGGCTTATCTCCCCTTGTCGGAGCTAAAATAAGGGGAAGTCTGAAGAAAGGAAAAAAAAATCTAGAGCCATATCTTGGAGGGAGAGGGGACATCTCTCCGCTAACTATCCTGCTTCAAAAAGATTTGAAATTGCATGGGAAGCATTGTAAAAATAAGTGATGAAAACTTCTAGGGTATATTGTATGGGTGAAAAATGGTTGTGATTTAAACAAATAGTTGGGGCTATGAGAAACCCAAGACAATAGCTTGATTCTTCCCTGCTCCCAGGGTCCCCATTTTTTGCTTTTTACATTTCTTTATGTGTCATAGTGCATATAAGTTGGACTTAGATGAAGGCACTTGTAAGTGATATTTTTGAAAAGGAACATCTTACACTGTTAACAAGGTTTGATAGAGTCACTTCAAGAAAATTCCAAGTTGGTGACCAGTTCCTTCCACAGCCAATGTGCGGTAGGAATTTATGATTAGGTCACCCTATGATGTTACTTTCTGTAGACTCTCTTTTTTATCCATAATAAATCAAAATTATAGTGAACACAGATCACGTCAAAGAATGTTAAAGTTAAAGTGGAATTAGAGAATATCAAGTTCTTTTAATCCAGTCATTCTTATAATGCGGGAAACGGAGACCTGAAATGATGATCTATACATTTTAGTAAATGGTTGATCTAGGAGTTTATCTTTGCTCTCAGGATGGGGCTCTTTCCACTGTTGTGAATATGATATGTAGGAGGATACAGAATAAAGGGAGGGACTGGTGTTGGAAACCAAAAAGGGGAGAGATAAACTTGAAGAAGGGATGATGGGGAAATGAAAAACACTGTAAAATGCATGTGGTTGTGGGAGGCAGTGGGGTTTCTCAAATAGGGAAGTGGGCAGAGGACAAGATTTCTGTTGGCAGAAAGGCGGATGATAGAGCATATGACTATGCCATCGGAGTTCTGAAGAGTTCTCTCTAGAGGAACAAAAATCACCCACTGAAGTGAACTTGGGGGAGTGCCAGATAAAACCCAAGCAAAGGTAAACATGAGGATGTCTGTGGCCTGATCACCTATGGGACAAAAAGCAGGAGCCTGGGGAAGACTGGTAACAGAGGAAGAGCACTGGGCTCCCTCAGAATGGCCAGGATAGTCTAGTCAAGCTGGATTCTAATAATAGGATTCTCCATCCATCTCAGATTATTCTTTTTCAGATTGTATTTGTTTACAGGGCTTATATAATCAGCTCCTTCCCTTATTACATTTTATATAAATTTCAGATTCTTGGATCTATGTTCATAAGTATTCTTTGGTACAAATAGTCTGTCAGTTTCCCTTTTTTCACAAAGCCAGTTTTATCCCACATCCCTTTTTGTTGAGGATTGAGTTATATGAGCCTTTGTGTATAAAAATGACATACTTAGGAGTTTGGATTATTTTTCATAAAACTAATTGAAGTGTTTTAAGCATGAGCTTGACATGATGCGGTTTAAATTTTATGTAGCAATTCTGAAGCAGGGTGCTGAATAGATATGGAGAGCATTTGGATTGCAATGTACAGCTAAAGGCAGTAATCCAGGTCACACATAATGTTGACGTAAGAAATGTCAAACTTATAGAGAATTTTATGGGAGTTTATTTGAACCAAACTGACTACACATGCTGGAAAGCAAGATCTCAAATACTCCAGAGAATAATAGTTTTGCAACTTCTCTTATGCATTTGAAATTAAGGAAGATTACATAGAGATAAGAGAAAGCAAGTTGGGGTTTGAATTATAGGATAGTTAATAAAATGATGTGCTCTCTTGAGGGTGGGTACACTTAATTTCAAAGGTGTGTTAACATAGATACACAGAAACTATGGACAGGGCTTGCTTAAAGGAAATATAAACCTTTTGCTAAAAATTCATATGCCTGGGATGTGATTACCCACCATGACCTGCCCAGTTAGAAATTTATGATCCAATCACCCTGTGAGGTTACTTTACAACTTTTTTCATCCACAACAAAATGTCAGTGAGGATAAAGAGGAGAGATATTTAACAAATTAAAGAGAAAAATAAAATGGTGACATAGTAACTGTGTGGAGTAAAGGAGAGGTAAGTTTCCAAAGAATGAGGTTTTTTAGGTTTCTGCTTAGATAATTGCATGGATATTGGCAGAGCATGGGATGAAGCTGTCATCTATTTTTCTAGTTTCACCGAAGGAGAAATTTCCCTAAATAAATACTTTTTGTTTCTTTCCTCACTCCTTACACGCTTTCTTTCTTTCTTTCTTTCTTTCTTTCTTTCTTTCTTTCTTTCTTTCTTTCTTTCTTTCTTTCTTTCTTTCTTTCTTTCTTTCTCTCGCTCTCTCTCGCTCTCTTAGAATGGTGACATTAATTAATGAAATTCAGTAAGTTTCAGACATACGATTTAACAATAAGGCATATATATATATATATATATATTGTGTGTTCACTTCGCATAGTTAGATTTTTTTCTGTCACCGCATATTTTATCTTTTTTATCCTATCTACCTCTTACGCCATATTCTTTTCCATGAAAATAGAGTGAAATAGCTCAGTAGTGAAGTAGTGAGTACAGGAGAGAACATACATATATAACTTGGTTTGTAGTACAAGCTTTCTTCATGACTTGAGATAGTTGCCTTCTTGATATGTCCTCACATGACTTTTCCTCAATGCATGTGGAGAGAGAGAGAAAGACAGAGAGAGAGAGGGAGAGGGCACGTGGAGAGAGAGTCAGGGAGCAAGGAGAGAGTGATGAAGACAGAGAGAGGTAGAGAGGGAGAGAGAGACAGATAGAGACAGTGAGAGAGAGACAGAGAGAAACAGAGAAAGAGAGGCAGAGAGGCAGAGAGAGAGAGAAGAGAAAGCTCACTCTATGATGTCTCGTCTTATAAAGTCCCACTCTTAGGACCTCATTTAACCTTGATTACTTTCTTAGAGGCCCCATCTCCAAATCCAGCCACAATGTGGATTAGGGCTTCAACATATGAATTTTGAGGGAACATAAATAATAAGTTTTTAACAGTAAGACTACTTCATTTGGAGTTCAATACCAGCAACATTACTGGCATTACACACTTAATGGAAATTCCTTAGAAGCTTTTTCGAGAAGTTATGCAAAGTTGACAATTTGATCCATATATCTTATACTCTGTATCTTTATTTCACTTGTTTCTGAATTCAGGAGCAAGGAGTTCTATAACATTAACCAGCATAGATAGGTTAATATCACAGTTATAAATAAACTTGAGCATATTAGAGGTTAAACGCAGCAAATTTTATTTCTCATGCAAGCAAACTCCATGCAGATCAGTAATTCCTTCTCTGTCTTGAAGCTCTGCCATCTGGAACAGGTGACTTCCAAGCTGGCACTGCAGGCAAGATGATCAAATGTGATATTTTACAGAGTCAGGCCTGGGTGGCTGATATCTCCAGCAGAGCATACTCCATTGCCCAGTACTCAGTTACAAGAGAGTAGAGGATTATGTTTTTCCTATAGGCCCACAGAGGGGAAAATGTGATAAATATATAACAGTACATCAGCTATACCTTCCTAAACTATAAACTAGGATTTTGCCATTGACAAGGAGATTCAGGCAAAGATGAGATCTGGTGCTTGTGAGTGACTTAGGTGGGGCATAAACTGTGTGTTGTTGTTCAATGTGCGTGTAGCTCATAGAAATTACCAAATATCTGTGGCCATAATAGAAAGAGTTCATTAAGTGTAACTTTCAGCCTCATTATTAATGTTGACAAATATGAAAGAGAAATAATGTTACAAATGGGGTTTTAAATAACTGCTTCTTGCATTCAGTAATTACTTAAAGTTTTAAAGAGATATTATAATAATAATCATAAGGCCTAGGTATTAAAAAGATTTTGTGTTTACGTATTCACACACATTAACCAGTCAGAACCATTGACAAATCACCAACTACTTCTCAAGTCAACGACTTAAACTAAAATATTAACAACCGTTACCTCTTTTTGACAATGTGTTTTTATCTGATCACAAAATTTAACTTAAATATGGTTGTTTAATGTCTCCCCTTGTATCTCTTGAAAAGTTGAATTTTCTAACTTCCAGTTGTACTCTGCACAGAAGTTTACCTCTTTGGTTGAAAAGCATGCTGCTCTTCTGAGACTTCCAATTATGAAAACCTCAAGGGTTAAGCAGTAAAAATGTCTTCCTGGAAAACATTGTTCTGAACAGGCTTGTATCTGGAATTCTAGACACAGAAATGGCAATCACCATAATACATTTTAATTCTTGGTTTACATATACTTCTGTAGATTGAAGCTCCTTGATAGAAGAGAATACATTGCAAATTATGTTATGTTAATATATTTACTAAGATACTTGGTACCAAGCATGTGTTGAGGGATTTTTTGGTGAGCGAATATATAAATTAAACTCACTAGGAGGTCTTATTCTTTATATATGTGTGTGGTTTTATGAACTCTGGCATGCCTGCAATTTTATCTCTAAGGATAATGAAGAGCTGGCTATAGTTTATACAGTTGCATGGGGAAATCATAGGAGATGTGAAAAAGCAAATTCTCCAATATATAAATAAGCCAGCGAGAGTCAAGAAATGAGAAAGGTGGAGGAATAATGGTTGAATGGCAAAGAGAATACTTTGAGGGTATTCAAAGGGGGAGAAATAGAATGGAGTGCCCAGAAGAGGGGACATAATGGAGCCTGGAGGTAGAGTTGAGTGAAGAAATTTGTAGAATTGTGATCTGTTCAAACAAGCAGTGTCCAGGGAAGCCATGCCATTTCTCTCTCTCTCTCTCTTCTTCTTTTTTTTTTTTGTTTTAGAGATGAGATGCAAGTCTCAGAGAGGTGAAGTGACCTTTCAATGTCACACACAACTTTGCCCATGACAGTTGACGAGGGGAAATAGAAAGGGTGAAGGCTAGTGATACGAACAACAGCTGAAATCAGACAGGAGAGAATAACCTTAGTCAGAGCTGGAGAGGAAATGAAAGATCAAGTAGGAGGCCCAAGGTGGAGGGAAGCAGCAGATTTTCTTTGTTGAAGTCAGTGGTTGGTGGGGAGGTTTCTGTTGTTGGAAGCAAGAAGTCAGAATTCAGAGTTTCTGAGGGATAAGTTTGCTGAAAACAGAAAGGAAAAAAGAAACATCTGCAAATGGCATGCTGTTTTTGCAACCTGCAATGTTAACTGTTCTGTCAGGTGGTGACAATGCAGACACTAAGAACATCTCTCAGGAGGCCCAGATGGTGAACTTTCCCAAGATGCATCTGGATTTCAAGGATGCCAGAGTGCTTACAATCTGAGGAGTCCTGTCTCTAGGTCCAGTTTACACTTTGAAAGATGGTAGTAGAGAATGGAGTTCTGTCTCAGGAAAATATTATTGTTAAAGTAATCATTATGTTTCTCTCCCTCTCTACTAACTGGTTAATTTTCTATTTTCTCTCCTTCCTGTTTGCCTAAACAGTCAAACAAACAAACAAACAAAACCTAACCTACCACTCATAGTGGTCCAGGAACACATCTCATTCCATCTCATCCAGATCTCATCCTTTGCCAACCATTCCAAGGCACAAAATCAGGGCTCGCATTGGCTAAAAGAGCTGCAAACTCATGGCTGGGAAAGCAAAAATGGCACAATAATTTTCTTGCACACCTGTTTCAAGGATAACTTCAACAATGAGGAGCTGATAGACTTGGAGCTGTTATTTCATGTCTACTTCATTGGATTAACTCAGAATTCAGTGATTTAAGACTACACCAGTCAATTACAATTTGAATATAAGTTCAACCCACTCAATTAGGGGATTCTCTAAAAGGTTTTATTTGTGGGAAACATTCTCACACCTTTGTGGGTCATTTCCCATTATTCCTATCCCACCATAAAAATTGTCATGCATAAATTTCTTGGGGGTTATTTCAGATGTGGACTCCTCAGGATCTTGTAGACTCTTTCTTCTTCTGGCTGTTCTTTTCTTGTGCTTTAAAAATATCTTTCCACATGGTCCCCCTTCTATGGCCTAAAACACAGAGTCACTCAGTTTTACCACTCTGTGCTTGAAATCTGATCTCTTAAAATTGTCCCTTAAAATCTGATCTTTCTCCATTCAGTTTCCCTCACATGGGTTTCTCTAACTGCCCCCCCTCCCAGCTTATATCATGCACCTCCCTATCATTTCCCCAAACTTCTTCAAATTTATCTCTTATACCCCCTTCCCCATCTCACTAATTTTTTTCTTTTTCTTTTTTTCCTGATCAAATACATCTTTGGCTCAACTCACACTCATATAAAACTTTCTTCTTGTTCCACTTATTTATTAGACCCTACGTTCTTATATAGTTTCTCTCATGTTTTTCATTAATGGTTTTTTTTTTCTTATTTCTCCCTTTTCCCGAATCTCTTTAAATTACAGGTGACAGCGAGCTATAAGCTGCATTGCAGAGACCCTGCAAAAGACTTCTTTCAGGGTCTCTAGATTCCTTGAGTTTCCAAAACATGTCATGGGTACCATCTCCAGAGGTTTAGAGTAGAGCCCAGATTGTCTGCTATCTAATCAATCCGTATTCAAGCATCAAAGAAACAGTGCATGGGCTCATCGGAAACATCTGCCCCCAATTTGTCTTGGGTCTCCCCTATGCAGAAAAGATGGATATCCAGAGACAAGTTTAGTTCAGCCCCTTCCTCTAAGACTTTTATATACAAGTCTTGCCCCTTTCCATCACTTCCTTCAAAGTTAGGAAAAGGAAGAATTCAAGAGGGAGTGGGTTTGCCGGGAAAAATGTTTCTAAATAAAGCTAATATGTGTATATTAATGAGATAATTTGCCCCTAAGTTGTTTGAGTCTTTATCTAAATACTTGTTATGCCCTCTACAGTGAAGCCAGAGGCCTGGCTATCTAGTAGTCACATCCTTGGTCTAGCCAGCTGTTGCTGATTTGTCATGTCCCAGCTTCTACTCAAAGCCTATTTGGGTGATGTGGATGTGGGGTGAACAGGAGCAATCAGGCACTCAGCAAGGTGATGTCTCACCTAATAATGATGGGACATGGTATCTTCACGAGATCCTGGCTGTGGAGGCTGAAGAGACAGCTGGTTTGACTTGCCAAGTGAGACACAGCAGTCTAGGAGACCAAGACATCATTCTCTACTGGTGTAAGTAAGATTGAATCTGTAAGTGTGAGAAGGTAGTTCTTGAGCTTAGAAGGTAGTGCAGAGAAAAGTTTCATGATGTCAGAACTAGGTGAGAGAGATATCAAGAAGAAAGGAATACAGGTGATTCCAGAAATGTAGAAATAAAACACAAAAGACATTCAGATGTAAGATATTTAGGGGGAGATTAAGAAGCCATCCTTGAGCAGGAATGGGAGTAAAGTAACTAAATAGAATGACTAATGGGACTCATAACCAATGCACATATAAGATAGGAAAATCAAAGAAGTAGAATTGACAGTTTAAAATGACATCCATGTGTCTCTCCAACATTCACAGGACGTCACCTTTCCATGAACTTAATTCTGTTGGGCAGTAATAGCACTCCTAATTTTTTCGGTAGTCTTTTCATTGTAGTTTAAGAAACCCTGGTGAATTCTTTTTACTTCATTGTTTCCCAATTTCTTATTCTCATTTTTACCTGTCTTAGCTTTTGTCTCTTGACCACTCCCTTTATCCCCAATTACCACCTTCAATTTATGTAGAATTTCTCCCCATTTCTCTTCTTTCTCAGCTCACATGAAGACATTACATGAGATTCTTTTTCGCATCTTCCTCATTGTAATAAGAGCTCAAGAGCCAGGAGCCTAGAAAAACAGTGATGCCATTCTTTCTATTCCTCACTTAAATTTCATTATTCCCTTGTTTCTTCCTTATAATCAAGCTAATTTAATTTTTGTAACTTTGTGTGGAGGATCTTTCTTGTAATTTTTATTTGTTCAGTAGTTCTCAAACTTCGAAATTCATTCCTGATGCTTCTTTCCTGATTTGTAAATGGGAATCAATCTCTTCCTCAAGTGAATCCAGATAGCAGTTCAACCATACTCTGCTACATGCACACATCACTTCTTACCCTGCATTACAGTTACTTAGGTCTTTCTTCTCCTTACAGTATTTAACTCTTTTAGGACATAATCATGGCAAAGGTGCTTTTCTGTGTGTAATATAGGTTTGGTGACAATCAAACCAAAATGAACAAATAAAAAACATATCCAAGTTGAATTAACTGTTGTGTTGTTACTCTTTTTTACTATATTTATTCCGGACATTGTTGTAGTATTTGAAATATTAATTCTTTCCTTCATGATTAAATGTGTTTTACTTGGCCAAAAAATTTCCCACTCTTTTTGCTTCCTCATGTTCTCCCTAAACTCTTAAAGAAAAATGCAGCATTGCCCCTTGCCACATTTATTTTCTAAACACAGTGAGCTAACTCTTTTCTATTTGTTACAAACACAAAAGGAAATAGAATGTACAGGCCATTGTGAAAGGGAGTGGTTTGTCACTGAATGATCAAGAAAAAGAAGAAAGAGAGCTGGTCCTCAGAATTAGTGTGGGATCAAGGCAAGGGATATAAACGGAAGACAAATCTCCCAAAGGGTGGTGCTGTCTATGATATCCTTCCCTAGACTTTGGTTCCTTTTAAGTTCTGCTTACTAATTTAAGTAATATTTGTTAAGTACTGAGTATGAGACAGGCACATACAACTTGTAAACTGGTGGGGGAGAAAACAAACCAAGATTGTACTACCTACTTGAGTTGCAATGTTTACTTCTTCAGTCTGTCCATGTCCTTTTTACTGGTTACATTATTTTTGTTTCTTTTTAAAAATTTTGAATCAACTTTATGGACATATAATTTACATATAATACAGTCTGTCTATTTTAAATGTACAGTTCTGTTCATTTTGACAAATGTTCACACCCATGTAAATATGGCTACTCTTAAGATATAGAACATTTCTATTCCCCCAATACCCTTCATACTCATTTATAATTAAACCCACTGCCAGCTGGGCATCCTAACAATTTTTATATGCCTTGTGCTAGTTAAGCTTAGATTTATCTTTTCTATAATTTTATTAAAATGGAATAAATTCTATGTATTCTTTGTATCTGGCATTTTCCCCCACCAGCATATAGGTATAAGTCACTCATGTTGCTTATGTGTGTTTTGTTGTCTATTCTTTTTTATTGCTCAATAGAACTCCATGTATAAATATCCTATAATTTTTTTTAATCCATTCACTCTTTGATGGTCATTTGATTTGTTTCTAGTTTGAAGCTCTTCAAATAAAGTCATTATTATTGTTTTGCTTTTAGTGTGTTTTTTTGTTTGTTTCTTTGATCTTTTGTTTAGTTACCTGCCTAGACAAGTTCTGTAGATTCTGGATGCCTTGCAGTTTGTAATCACCAATGGTTTTGCTTCTTTTAAAAAAAACTATATAGAACTTTTTCTTTACTTCCTCCCTTCTTTTCTCCCCCTCCTTCTCTTTCTTTCTCTCTCCCTCTCTTTTTATCTACTATTCTCTTCCACTTCCGCCTTCCCTCCTTCTCTCCCCACCTCTCCACTTCCCACCTTTTTTTCGTTTGTTTCTTCATTCTCTTTCTTTTCTGGCTTCCCGAGGGTCACTCCTAAGTCAACATAGCATAGTGGTAGTCAATGATTAGTCAGAGGTTGTGCCTTTACATCTTAAATTGGTAAGGTTTCCATCTTTTGCTGATGGAATATGTGTGGATTAGAACACATATTTACCATTCAAGCAGTTTACAAATCTGCCCTGGTGTCTGCTTTTTCTATGCACAAGTTCTCATGTTTGGCCAGGTGTAAGTACATATTGTTGCCCTCTTTGGTGTCTCCTTAGTTGTGTGCATCTTTCAAACTTCTGGAAACAAGTGGAAGCTTATCAAAGTCCACTATGGCTATCTCGTTTCCCAAATATCTTTGTTAGGTTTTGGCTGGTCTCTTCTTCACTTCAATTAGTATTCACAGCATCAAGCAGCTATAATGTTGACCTTTGATTTTTTTCCCACCAATTGCTATTGTTTTCTGCAACTTCCCTGGGCATCAGGCCTCTCCATGTGGTTCCAGATTAGATATACCCTTCTGCAACAATAAGACTGTTGATCCTCAGCCTGTGGTACCACCAAGTCAGGGGAGGGATGAGAGCAGCCTCAGGTTAACTTGCCACCATTGTTTTTGCTGAGATTCAGGTAGTTCTTGAATAAGTACTTCTCAATCTGCTGTATGTCTTTTGGTTATATGAATTCTGAAATGGTTTATTCTGAAAATTTTGTCCAATATTATTATTGATGTTTGGGAAAAGGATTTTCTGAGCTCCTTAATCTGCCACCTTGGATTGTCTGCTCCATGCAGACTTTTTGTAACATTATAAATCAAAGAAACAAGTTTCAAGTCTTAAAAATTGAAAGCAAATGCAACAATGAAAATAACTACTTATCAAGTTGGTGACATACCATAAGTCAGGGACTGTTTCATTTGAATTTAAAGCATAACAATTTGCTTAACTCCAGGGGATATACCCTAGTATCAGAAAATAAATTTTAAATTGTTTTTAATAATTATATTGTTGATGGTAGTGTTACTCTAAGACTATCATGCATGTATAGATTAGTGGGATATAGTATATAGTGAGATTAAGTGAATTCATAATTGTGTTAACATATTGGGAACAAAAATTATCACATTGGAGAAATTGATATGAAATAGATGAGTAAAACTCTGTAGTTCTAAACTTGAATCAGAAGCATAAATATGGTTCATCATAACATTTCTCTTTAAAAATATGTTCTGGCCACTTAAAAAGTCCAGAGACCAAGACTAACCTAGGGTTCAGATAATGATTTCTACATAATATTTTTTCACTAAAAGGAACTAAGACAACCTTAGAGAAAAGGAATGAAAAGTCTGGAACAATCTTACCACACCAAAAAGTAATGGAGAGCTCAAAAATGAAGTCATATTGAAAGAATTCAGAAGCAGCTGACTTGATAGAATCCCATGTCACTTGTGGTACAGCTTGAGCCACAATAAAAAAAAAATATGGCTCAGTTATAGAGTCAAGCATTTCAAATATGTCAAAGTTCATAGGTATGCAATGATGCAAAAAATAATTCATTAGTCACCTAGGAAGCTACATAAACAATTCATTCTCTTGAAAAATGGTAAATAAATGGAAAGAATCAAGTATTTATTCTGTCTTTTGTTATCTCAGGATAAGAGATAGTTATTTAGGATAAAATAGCTCTTAAAAATATTCTAACTAATAAAGATAAATAATAAAGAAAGTGTAATACCTTTATGTATTCCCTAAAGAAATACCTGATTTTGGTTACTTGTTTCAGGGTGTGCTCAGGAATAAAAGGGAGTTCCTGATATCCTTTCAGAGGGTCCTTGAATTCAAAACTATTCTTATAGCAATACTAAGATGTTATTTTAGTGTTCATTGTTTTCCAGAGACTATACGATATTGCATGTACTATTGCATAAGTTTTTATTCAAAAACAGGTATAAAATATAGCTATCTTCTAGTAAGTCAGATGTTAAAGAGAATTTCAAAACTATTTTAAAATGTTTTAAAAGCTACAAAGTCACTATATTTTGGGGGGATTAGTAAGGATATTATTTTTAATACACATTCAGTTTGTTTCATTTCAAGTTAGTTAACAAATACACATTTAAAATTTTTATTAGTTTTTACTTCTGATATAGTATAGTATTTATCATCTATCTATCATCTATCTATCTATCTATCTATCCATCTATCTATCTATCTATCATCATCATTTATCTATTCTATCTAAAATTCCAACACTCACACTTTGCTGGTGGAAATATCAAATGGTAGTGCTTCTACAGAAAACAGTTTCGTAGTTCCTCAAATACTCACATATTGAGTTAACCATTTGACCTAGTGATTCCACTTTTAGGTATATTCCCAAAAGAATTGAAAACAGATATTTAAACAAATATTTGTACACAAATATTCATAATTTTACTATCAACAACAGTAAATAAGATTAGGAAGACAACCCAAATATCCCCCAATGAATAAATGAAAAAAACAAAATGTGCTATATACACACAATGGAATATTATTCAACCATTAAAAGAATGAGTGATACATGAGACAATGTGAATGCACCTCAAAAACATTATGTGAAAGAAATCAGACACAAAGGACACATATCTTATCATCCCATTTATATGAAAAATCCAGAATAGATAAATCCATAGAGACAGAAAGAGTATTAGTTAAGAGAGGCCTGAGGTGGAGGAGAAATGGGAGGAGTGACTGTTCAATGGGTATGGGATATTCTTTTGGGGTCCTAAAAATGTTTTGGAAGGTGTTAGACCTGGTAGTTGCACAACATGCCACTAAATTGTAAACTAAATTGTACTAAATGCCACTGAATTGTAAACTTTAAAATGATTAATTTTATGTTATATTTCACCTCAATAAAAAATAAGTAATTGTGAGATATTCACACTATAATATGAAACTCCAGAGTCTAAGGATAAGATGTTTCATTAGAAAAGAATGAAAGAAAAGATGGAAAATCTTTGGAGATAAAAAGTTGCCTACAAAGTAATATCAAATAGTGTGATAGATGTTTCCTCATCAACAATAGATACAAGAAACAATAAAGTAGAATTTGACACTAGAATTTGAAATCTAGATATACTTGGACATATATCTGCTATTCATCCATATGGACCATACTATATGCACTATTTTATGTTAGACAATAGCAATAAATAAATAAATAAATAAATAAATAAATAAATAAATAAATAACCTACAGGAGTATCACAAAGTCAAAAAAAAAAAACCAGTTTGGATTAAAGGATCGATAAGGCAAAAATGCAGTGGTTTTGCCTATCGGACTATCTTAAAGGTTTAAATCCCTCCAAATAACTGGAGAGGCAGGTAAATTTTCACTGTAAATATAGCCTTTACAGATCAACTTTGAGGTTCTTTCCAATTCTGAAGTATCAAAGAATCCTGGACAAAATTAAGCTAATTAATGTTCCTGAGGTTAAAAAAAAAAAAAGTCTGTGCACTCATTTCCAAGTTTGGGAAAAGGTGGGATAAAGATGAGAATTTGGAGGGTGAAGAGGTAGTGCAGAGCTACTACAGATTAGTAACAGTAGGTACTCAATAAATACCGTTGATAAAATGAATAAGTGCATAGAATGTATAAGTAGGTCAAAATATACGTCATTGTGAATCTATTGTTAAATTTTATTACTTGGTTAAAATAACAAAATTTAAAAAAAAAGAAGAAAAGGAATAACATGGAGAACCCACTTGCTTCAGTTTCCTCTGCTTAGTTTAGCATCTTTAGGTACTGTGACCACTGCTCAGACTAAAGGATTGCATACAGTAGCAGACCTCAGACAACCATTAGATACCAGCTTAATTGAGCAGCTAGCTACCTTATACTTCAGTGGAAGGTCTTCCGTTGACCTCAGGTCTGCAGAAATCTTACTTTTGGATCCAAGGCATGTGTCTTCTTTACCTTTGGGGTAGAATGTTAGGGTATTTGTTGTATTTCATATTGTTGGGTACTTGGGGGAATCAGAGGTAAATTTTTACCTTTTAATTCCTACTCTCTCTCACTCTACTTTTTACCAGGAAAGGCAGGACCTTGTCTTCTGAGCCTCTTGATTGGAGTAGTCTCAATTTTTAAAACATTTGCTTCCAATCATGCTTGTGTTTGGGAGGCATAAGACATTTGAGAGAGGAATCTTTATAGTATTAGAGTGGAATGGCTTGTGTAAAATTAAGTTTTAAATGTTCCTCTTTTTTTGGTCATTATCTTCATGTCCTAGTGAGTATATTTAGAACCTGTAGTCAGGTCTGCAACCAAGCATTAGATAATAATGGTGTTGGCAAAGGTATGATGAGTATGAGTGCATTCAATTGTCTGACTCCCTGAAATGTGGGCTGCAGTTCTCAGAATCTCTGGTGCTTTTTGATTCTCAGTGCATGTCTCTCTTTAAATGTACACCAAGACACTGTGGGCACTTACAGTGATCCATTTGGCATCATTTTCAAGGTTAACTGGTTTACCTCTCTAGCACTGCCACATCACCGTCAGTGGTATATTTGGTCTGTGTCAAATGAATCTACAGAATCTATATGTCAGTGAATCTATAGTATAACAAATAAACTGAATCTTGGGTGTTCTATCCAAAGCTCAAGGTTTACAAAGAAAAGAAAAGATGTTAACATCAAAGGCAGGTAATGTTAAGTCTCTGCTGTTGTCTGTGACTGTTGTACCAAAACTGAATAGATTATATCATGTACTGAATTATGAGAACATTGTTTAGATTTGTATGCTTTGCAATTTAGAGAGTAATTCTGGACTTTATAATGAGGCAGTGATAATCTTGGATGAAGGCTACTCTTAATAATGTGAACAATTTATTTCTGGGAATAGAGAATGTTACATTACTTATTTTGCCGTTTCTTATATATGTGAATAACATCAGTTAGTGAAAACTCTTTACACTTGGAATGTTTTGCTACCTTATTTCTAATAGATTATCTGTGCAAATTTGTCATTTTTTTTTCCTGAATGGAAAAAATCCAAGATATTAATACTTAAAGTCGACATTGATTGGAGTCCAAATATTTTACTCAGTGGATGCTAAATATATTGTTAAAACCTGCCAAGGGCATACTAAAAGAAAATAGATGACATCATAAGACAAATAGCTCTGAACTTTTGGTGAAAAAAAAAATGAGATCACTGCTCACTTCAGAATGGTTTATTTGGTGATAGGAAAGGCCAAAATGTAGATTGAGGCTATGTGATATTACATAAGGAGAAGGAGATTCTATTGCTTATAAACTTTCTACAAAAAGTTAATTTTGACATGTTCTGAAGCTACACATAACATAACTTTCAAAGTTTTGCTTGTCTCATGAAGATTTGTTGCTCAAACCTTCAAAGGTCAAGAGCTACTGAAAAGAATGTCATATACTAGTAGCAAATGTAACTTTCCTTCTCAAAACTTGCTATGACATAAAACAATTTTATTTGGATTATAATCTGCAATATTTATCACATTTGATTCTGGCATTTGGGTCTGTACCACTATAGTCCAGATGATTTTTTGTTGTTGTTTTGTTTTATATTTTACACACTATTTGAATTTATTTATATGGAGTTCTGGAACAAGCAAAACTAAACTATGATGACAGAAATCAGTGGTTGCCTGCATGCACGCGCACGCGCGCACTTGTGTGTGTGTGTGTGTGTGTGTGTGTGTGTGTGTGTGTGTGTGTGTGTTGGGGGTTGGGGTGACAACTATAAAGAGTGATAAAAAACTTCTATACTTTGTTTTACATGCTGGTTATACTTGTAAAAATTTATCAAAATATGAATTTTATTATGTATACAAATGTGTTATTGCTTTATGATAAACAAAATGTGGTGAGTGAACTGACTAACTACAATCTTCCCTTCCCTGTCCCTCTTATTTTTCCCATCAGAATTGAGAAATCCACCACCTTCTGGTAACTCTGGCATGTTAAGAAATGTAAATTGAGTTTAATTGCAGAAAATGTAGTATGCTATCTAGACGAGGTTTTAAATGCTCTTTGTAAATGATTGTCAACACATACACAAATACATACACTCACGTGATCAAGAATGTGGGATTAGGGAGACAAGACAGAGCAATGAGGGAAGAAAGAAGAGCCACTGGAAATGTGGAGAAGAGGTAATGATAGAGTGCCAGAAAAGAGAGAACCATGGGGAGGAAGGTCTATTTGGGTGGGTCAATCAAAAGAATCTTTCTAGATTAAAGTAGGCTAGAAGCAGAACAATTATTTAATATTTAACAGATGTTGCAATAAAGGATTAGGGAAGTGAAATAATTTTTTAGGATCAGATGAGAGCTTTTTCAAGTTTGTAAGTATGAAGAAAGCTGAGGTCAGGAAGAACAACTGGAAGCCAGGGAGATTAAAAAAAAAAAAAGTCTGGAAATCAAGGGCTAGAGTGGAAATGAGAAGCAGAGAGGGAGGCCCAGGGCTGGGGGAGGTACAATTTTTCTCCAATGTGCAACATGGATGAGGAGCATATTTGTCAGTTGGAAGAGAGAGGAAGTTACTAAAGAGTATTGAGAAAAAGGTTTGCTGAAATCAGAGATCATTCGTGGGCTCTTAGGAGTCAGAAGTTCTATCTCCCAGTGAAATGCTGCCTCCGTCACTTCTATTGCTAGCAGTTCTCATCTCAGGTGGTGACAATGAGAATGGTAAGAGTACTCTGGCAGCCCCCAGCATGGGTGTAGGGGGTCTGGATAAAAGCATGCTGCACTTACCCCTATGGTTCTGGGTCCTCCTGTATCCAGCCCTCCTCTCGTTCTGTAGGTCAGGGATGGCTTCTGAGGCCCTGCACAGGCAAATGTCTCAGGATTTATTTTGTTCTTCAGACTTTGGGTTCTTTTGCTCTAGATCTTTTCTGTTTTCATTTTTTTTTAAAATATTCCCTCCTGCTTCTTCTTTTCTCCTCACTTTTTTTTATCCTTCTACTACCCACAGCTTTCCAGGGACCAACTTCTTTCCATGTCATTCAGATATCATCCTTTGCCAACAGCACCTGGGCACAAAATCAAGGCTCAGGCTGGTTGGATGATTTGCAGATTCATGGATGGGATAGTGACTCGGGCACTGCTATTTTTCTGAAGCCCTGGTCCAAGGGCAACTTCAGTGATGAGGAGGTGACTGAGCTGGTTGAGCTATTTCGAGTCTATTTAATTGGATTCATCCGGGTAATACAGGACCACGTCAGTGAATTCCAGATGAAATGTGAGTGCAGTCCTCGGATCTGGGGAGCTTCTCGTTGAATTTTTTTTTTCTCTTGGTTTAGACTACTATTCTCCATGAACTTTCTCCCCTCCTCACTTTACCCAACTGCACGCACACACTTCTCTAAAGTAGTCTCCAGTCAGACTTCATTCCAGATTTTTCCTGCTTCCTGCATTCTTGTCTGATAAAGATATCCTTTTGTAACCATCTCCTGGTTTGTTTGTGTATAATTTTTTTCTCTCTCAAACCTTAAGAAAGAAGTCCTCTTTTCTTACACTGTGCTTGAGTAAACTATAGTGTGACTTCCTCCCCTTCCAATCCATCTCCTCAAATATCTCCTGCTTGATCCCTCTTTTCAATGAAATTCTCCTGTTCACCCTGGAATGTTGTACTCCTGACTTCATCACCCTGCTTCTCACACTTTGCGCCTCTTCTCCCTTCTTATCCCTTGTATGTCATTACAATAGCCCTTCTCTAGCATTTTTGACATGCATACTTCTCCCCTATGCTCTTCTTTCTAGAAAGTCTCTGAATACAGTCATGCACCACTCAATGACAGAGATATGTTCTTAGAAACATATTATTAGGTGATTTCATCATTGTGCAAACATCATAGCATGCACTTACACAAACCTAGATTGTATAGCCTATTATACACCTAGGCTCTATGACATTGCTTATTGCTCCTAGTCTACAAACCTGTACAGCATGTTACTATATAAAATAATGTGGAATTAAATCAAGCACAAGAGGATATAATGCAATCAAGAGACACATGAGATGTATGAAGTTACTGCCAGTGTAACACAGCACACTGTTTTACAGCAAATGTGTTTTTTTTATAAGTAGGAAGAATATACTCTAAAATAATAAAAAGTATAGTAAATACATAAACCAGTAACATAGTCATTTATTATCATTATCACGTATTATGTACTGTACTTTGTATGTGCTATACTTTTATATAATTAGTAGCATAGTAGATTTGTTTACACCAGCATCACCACAAATATGCAAGTAATGTTTTGTACTATGATGTTATGATGGCTACAGTGTCACTAGGCAATAGGAAATTTTCAGCTCCATTATAATCTAATGGACCACCATTGTACATGTGGTTCATTGCTGATTGAAATGTTGTTATGCGGCATATGATGGTACTGAGTTGGTTGTTGGCTCATCATTTCACATCTCAGACTTTTCTCCCCACAAATATCCAACACCCTAGGTCTTTCTCCCATCCATTTCTTTCTTGTTTGCATTTAATAACATTTTCTCTGATTTCCTTCTATCCAGACCCCTTTGAGATCCAAGGCATAGCAGGCTGTGAGCTGCATTCTGGTGAGGCCACAGTAAGCTTCTTGAGGGGAGCTTTAGGAGGACTGGATTTCCTGAGCTTGAAGAATAATTCATGTGTGCCTGCCCCAGAGGGCGGCAGCAGGGCACAGCGATTCTGCACGCTCATCGTTCAGTACCAAGGTTTCTGTGATATCGTAGAGAAGCTCCTCTTAGAAACCTGCCCTCGATATCTCTTGGGTGTTCTCAATGCAGGAAAGGCGGAACTGCAGAGGCAAGGTTAGTCCTGTTCTCTCTTCAAGACCTTTCTATTTCACTTCCCACCACCTTCTTTAAATTTAAGATTAGATGGTAAATAAGAAGAGAGGGGTTTAATCAATAAATGATTTGGTTTCCAATGGTTTTTTGAGTACCTATGCTCTAGATTAAAGCCATAATCTGGCACTGTCCCTTCTCATCCCTGCTACAGTAAAGCCCGAAGCCTGGCTTTCAAGTGGACCCAGTCCTGGGCCTGGCCGTCTGTTGCTGGTGTGTCATGTCTCAGGATTTTACCCAAAACCTGCATGGGTAATGTGGATGAGGGATGAGCGGGAGCAGCCAGGAACTCAGCAAGGTGACATCCTTCCCAATGCTGATGAGACATGGTATCTCCGAGTAACCCTGGATGTTGTGGCTGGGGAAGCAGCTGGTCTGAATTGCCGAGTAAAGCACAGCAGTCTAGGAGGCCAAGACATTATCCTTTACTGGGGTGAGAAAGAACTGGGGGCCAGCTGTAAATGGGAGAGGATGATCCTCAGGCATTGAGGGAAGGACTAGAAAAATGATGAGACTTAATGGAGAGAGAGAGGGAGATGAGAGAGAGAGAGAGAGAGAAAGAGAGAGAGAGAGAGAGAGAGAGAGAGAGAGAGAGAGAGAGAGAGAGATTGGAGATGCCTAAGGTATAGAAGAGGTAAGAATAAAGAATCTATAGATTGTGTGAGATAGGGCAAGAGAGAGAGACAGAGGATGGATATGAACATATGGTGTCAGGAAATATGATAGAGTTACAGATACTCATACATCAGCAGTAGGCGAATAACAGTTCTGACACCCAGATGGGCAAAGGAAGCTCAGGAGAATTAGAGAATGAGTTTTGAAGTGACATACTATGTCTTTCCCCAATTGCCAGGAAGCCCCACCTCCATCGGAGTGATATGTTCAGCAATAATAGTGCCTTCCTTGATTCTTTTGATATGTCTTGCGTTATGGTTTTTGAGGCGCTGGTGAGTTTTCTAAAATTTTATCTTTTTTGTCTACTTTTCATTCTTTTACATCACTGTATCTATTTACATCACTTTAGCCTCTTTCTACAATACCTTTTCCCCTTTCTCCTCAATTTCCATCTTTTTAATGTAAATCTATTCTTTAATTGTGGTAAAATATACATGGCATAAAACTTACGATCTTAACCATTTTTAAATGTACAGTTTGGTAGTATTAATTACACTTTATACCCATTAAACAACATCTCCTAAATTTTTGCTCACCCAGACCCTGACAACCACCATTCTACTTTCTGCTTATATAAATTTGACTGTTCTGGATACCTCATATAAGTGGAATCATCAATATTTGTCTTTTTGTGAATGGATTATTTCATTTAGCATAATATCCCTATGGTTCATTCATGTTGTAACATGTGTCAGAATTTCTTTCCTTTTTAAGGAAAGCTGAATAATACTCCATTGTATTTATATAACATATTTTACTTATTCATTCACCTGTCAATGAACATGTATTGGTTCTACCTTTTTTGCTTATTATAAATAATGCTGCTTTAAAGTGGATGTACAAATATCTCTTACATAGAGCTAAATTTGCTTGTGTTCTTAACAGGTCATATCAGAATATCCCGTGAGCTTTCATCATTTCTCATTAATCATTTGGAATAAGTACCCAGAAGACCAGAATCTCAAGTTTTTGGCCCAGGAGTCAATCTCATCATATTTAATCAAATAATCATCATATTTGATCAACTCAGAGTTCTCATAGGTTGTGAAATAAATCGTAATTTATACACCAGCAGAAAAATAATTAAGGACTGTGAATTTATTATGAGATTTTATCAATACTAGAATCCACTCAGATTTTATAGATGTGAAATGTGAAGAAGAATGTATCTCAGAATAAATAAAATAAAGTACATATGGTCTTACTTTTTTGCAACTTTAAAAAAGTAAAACCATCTTACAATTTTA
This sequence comes from Pteropus vampyrus, assembly GCF_000151845.1. Lineage (NCBI taxonomy): Eukaryota > Metazoa > Chordata > Mammalia > Chiroptera > Pteropodidae > Pteropus > Pteropus vampyrus. Next base: position 386,964 of record NW_011889496.1, on the reverse strand, counting down.
CAACTTTATAATGGCGTGAAAGTGATACACAATTCAGTAGAAATCATACTTTGAATTATGATTTTTTCTGGGCTAGTGATATGATGCTGGGCAGTGGCAGTGAACCACAGCTCCCACTTGATCAGGGGTGTCAACAACTGACACTCTATGATGTGTTCATTGTGTTAGATGATTTTGCTTAACTGCAGGCTAATGTAAGTGTTCTGAGCATATTTAAGGTATGCTAGGCTAAGCTGTGATATTCAGCAGGCTAGCCGAATTAAATACATTTTTGACATTCAATATTTTCAATTTACAATGGATATATTGTTATGTAACCCTATCATAGGTCAAAGATCATCTGTGTACAACTCAATGGTGACAGCACCTTGACTTACTATTTTAAAAAGTTTTTTTTTTTCTGCTTCTGCTGAAATATTATTTGTCAAAGTAGGGTTACTATAATTATGCTGAAATAATTGTATTTGCAGAGATGCTGACCATTTTTTAATATAATTCTCTTTATCTGCCTGGATGACAACCCTCATGGCCCATCTGTGATGCTTCTTTCTCTGAGAAGCTTTACCTAATGCTATAGTGAAAGTAACCCTCCCTTGGGTATTACACAAAGATCTCCTTTACTCTGTGCTCTCAAAATTGCAGTTATTAATGTTTTTATTTCTCTTCTACTTGCAAGTCCTTTGACAGAAACCTTGCTCTAGGTGGATCCCTGGCAAGATCTTTAACTTGAATATGTATCTGTTCAGTAAATATGATCTGAGTTAATATAACTGCTATGTTAATGGTCTTTTCTCAAAATCATTGTCTTCCTCTTTTTTTTCCTCTCTAGTTAATATTCTAGATTTCCCTTTTATTAAAATAGTTCTCACTTAGAAAAAAAAAAAAAAAAAAAAAGCTTGCTCTCCTTGTTTATGTCCTGAACCCCTCTGAAGAAAACCACTTGTGCCCATACTAGAACTATAGTTTATCTATAAAGACTCATCAGGATAGGATCCTGCTCCTTATTTTTCTGTGAGAATGAGTGAGAGAGGTAGGATGGGTGTGGGATAATGGTGCAGGGGGGTTGTTAAATATTCAAGCAAAAAAATCAAAAGAGCTTTTCTTGCCCTCAAGGACATTGAGATCTGTGGTATATCAGTTCAGATATATCTTTGTTTTACATTTACTTTTATTTATTTATTTTTGCTTATTCCATAGTTTTTTAGAAACATTAAAAAAATTAATCTCATCTGATTAAAATAGCAGCAGGAGGGAGATGGAAAGAATTTGAGTACATTTTTTGTAGGACTTAAGAAGGGAGGTCAGAGCAAGCAGACCTTTTGGAAAAGCTTGGGGGTACTGGAAGCAGTTTCTCCACTTGGAAATTTTAGGATAATATGAGCTTTAGGTTTGTGAAGGCTAGGAAATGGCTGAAAATATAGTTTTATCCCCTCTCCATTAGTACATTGAGTTACTTCACCAGGATGCATTAAACTCCGCCTCATCTTATAGAGCTGGCATGTTGTTGTATGCTTGACTACACACTCAGCCATAATCTAGGGTGCTGATTAGTTTGTTTCTCAGAGTATGGACTATGAAGCACCAGCAGCGGTAGTACAGGTAGGTTTGTTAGAAAAATAAAATTTCAGGACACTCTCTAGACCTATTAAATCAGAAAACCCAAAAATGGAGACCAGAAATTTGTGTTTTAACAAGCTTTTAGGTTATTCTAATATATACATTTAAGTTTGAGAACCCATCATCTAAAGATTTCTCCACCTTTACACCATTGACCTTTGGGCCAAAGAATTCATTGTCATGGAGAGTTCTCTTGTGCACTGTAGGATTTTTAGCAGCATTTTTGGTCTCTACTCACTTGGTGCCAATAGTATCTTTCCAGGTTTAACAATCAAATATATCTTCAGATATTACCAAATGCCCCCTAGAGTTCAAATTTGACCCCAGATGAAAACCAAGGTCTAAGATAAGGAGCAGAATTTTAACTCCAACCCCAGGCTTTGTAGAATACTCAGTTAATTGTGTGTAAGGGATCTAATTTGGTCCAATCCAATTAAGCCTAAAGTTTATATCTAGTGGTTGAAAAAGGAGGGGCTCTTTCTTTGTCTGGATGATATGCTACCTTCAAAGCTCAAAATGGTTATTGAATTTTGTTCCATAAGTAAAGCTGGCTCAGGAATAAAGCTGACAAAAGAAACAAAATGATTAAATGAGAGCCAAAGATCAAATCAAATTCATCCTAGAGACTGACCTATTTTTGGATATTTTAATTATATGAACTCAAGTAGCTTTTCCTTTTAAACCAATTGATTTGGAATTTCAAGTTGCTCAAAACTTCTGATATTACTATGATGTCTGAAGTCTTGCAACAGCTTCTTAACAGCTTTTTCTGTTTTCTTTGCTCTTGTTATTCCCCTTTCTCCCCATTTTATCATCCTGCAAATGTGGTTTCTTTCTTCTTTTTAAATAATATCTTTTATTTTGAAATTATAGTTAGTATGCAATATTATATTAGTTTAGGTGTATGACATAGTGATTAGACATCTTTAAAACTCATGAAGTGACCACCCCAATAAATCCAGTACCCATCAGATACCATACATAATTATTACAATATTATTGGCTATTTTACTTATGCTATACCTTACATACCCATGACTATTTTGTAACTACCAATTTGAACTTCTTAATCCCTTACCCTCTTTTCACTGACTCCCCCCAAACCCTCCCATCTGATAACACTCAAAATGTTCTCTGTAGCTATGTGTTTGTTTCTGTTTTATTTATTTTGTTCTTTAGATTACACATGTACATGAAATCATATGGCATTTGCCTTTCTCTATCTGACTTACTCCACTCAGCACAATACTCTCTAGGTCCATTATGAAATATCTTTTCCATCCCTTTACTTTCAGTTTGTGTGTGTCTTTTGATCTGAAGTGAGTCCCTTGTAGGCAACATATATAAAGATCTTATTTTCTGAAACATTCAGCCACACTATCTTTTGATTGGAGCATTCAATACTTTTTCATTTGAAGTACTTATTGATAGACATGTAGTTTTTACCATTCTTCATTCATATTTTTATACCTTTTTCTTCTTTTTAAAGAAAATCCCCTAACATTTCCTGAAATACTGGGTTGGTGGTAATGAATTCCTTTAGCTTTTTCTTGTCTGGGAAGCTCTTTATCTGTCCTTCAATTCTAAATGATATCTTGGTTCTAGGTCCTGGGTTTTTATCACCTTGAATATTTTGTGCCAAGCCCTTCTGGTCTGCAAAGTTCTGTTGAGTAATCAGCTGATAACCTTACGGGACCTTCCTTGTAGATAACTAATTGCTTAAAATTCTCTCTTGTATTTAACCTTTGGCATTTTAATTATGATGTGTCTTGGAGTGGACCTCTTTGGGGTTATCTTGTTTGGGATTCTGCACTTCTTGGGACTGTCTGTCTATTTCACTCACTAGATTAGGGATTTTTTCATTATTCTTTCTTCAAATAGGTTTTAAATCTCTTGCTCTCTCTCTTCTTCTGGTACCCCTATGATGCAAATGTTGATATGATTGATGTCGCCCCAGAGGTCCCTTAAACTATTTTCATTTTTTTTTTTGGATTCTCTTTTCTTATTACTATTCTGATTGGGTGTCCTTTGCTACCCCATCCTTGAAATCACTGATTCGATCCTGTTTCATCCAATCTGTTGATTCTAACATACTCTTCATCTCAGATATTATATTCTTCATTTCTGACTAATTCCCTTGTATGTTTGTCATCTCCATTTTTATGTTTTCTCTCTCCTTGTTAAAGATCTCGCTGAATTCATTTACTCTTTCTCTAAGTTCATTGAGTATCCTTATCACAAATGTTTTGAACTCTGCATCTCGTAGATTGTTTGTCTCCATTTTGTTTAGCTCTTTTCCTGGAACTTTGTTCTGTCCTTTCATTTGGGACATATTTCTTTGTCTTCCCATTTGAGCTGCCTCCCTGCATTTGCTTCTATGTATTAGTGCTCCTAAGTTCCCCAGTCTTAGTAGAGTGGTTTTATATAGTAGGTGTTCTGTGGGGCCCAGTGGGACAGTCTTCTCGGTTATCTGAACAAGGTGCTCAAAGTGTTTCCCTTGTGTGGTTGTGTTTGCCCTCCTGTTGTAGTTGAGCCTTGGTTGTTGGTTGCACATCAATGAGACAGATTGACCCTTGGGCTGATCAGTTGTAAGGATTAACTAGTGAGAGGCTGACCCTATGGAGAAGGATTCACTTTAGCAGGGTTTTGGTGCCTGTCCAGTCTGCCCTTTGGGTGTATATACCTCTGATGCTGCCCTGGGTGGTGCACTGGCTCTGGCATTGGTCAAAGCTGACCATCGGGTCTGCCAGGTCAAGGACCTTCTGGGAGGGTTCCAGCTGCAGGCCAGGTTGAGCAACAGCCTGTGCACCTCCCGGGCCACCTGGTAAGAGTCACCAAGCAATCTACAGATGGCTGTCAGCCATACTGGGCTTATAGGTGCCTTGAGAGGCCACGCTAGTAACTGAAGCCGGCTGCCTCTAATGCCAGACTTGGGGCTGCTCAGCAAGAGGTATGGGGCATGCTGAGGCCAGATGTGGCTTTTTGGGGCTGTGTGAGCCCTTGAGAGATTTTAGAAAAGTCCTCAGCATGAGTCAAGACAGGCCATTTGTGTGGAATAAACCACTAGAGGCAGTTTGGTTGGGCCCACAAGTTGGGAGAGACAGTCTCAGAGAATATTCTGGGTGGAGTGACCTGTGTTATCCAGGTTGCTAAGTACTCAGATATGATGGCCTCCTGCATTTGCATGCTGTGAGAGGGCAGAGCTCAACAAAGGAACAATAGATACTGCCAGCACTTCTGTCCAGGAGAAAGCCACTCCTCCAGCCCTATTCCTGAAGCCTGACAACCCGGTTCTTCCTTGTATGTCCCTGGCACTCTTTATACAGCTATCCCAGTGCTGGAGCTCAGAACAAATGAGTTCATCACTGAGTAAGGCAGAGTAAGGGCCCTTTAAGAGGAATTTCTGTGATTCCCTCAGCTCTCCATCTCACTCAGCCAGAATCTCCACTGGTTTTCATAGCTAGAGGTTGTGGAGACCTCTCTTTCCAGCACTGGAGCCCTACGCTAGAAAGCCCAGCATGGAGCTGGGACTGCTCACTCATCTAGGTGGAGAAGAGGCTCTGCAGCCAAGATAGACCTCCTGATTCTTGACCATCACACACAGTTGTGGGATCAGGCAATTTCATGTCTCCACCCTACCTATTAGTCTCGAGGTGACCTCACATATGTCCCTAGCTGTAGGGCTTTTATTCAGCCAGACCTGAGGCGACACACAGTGATGGTTGTTCTGTTGTGTTGTAATTTTGATGTGATTGTGAGAGGAGATGAGCACAGCCTTTATCTTCTACTCCATCTTGACAGAATCTGAAACGTGGTATTATGGGCTTATAATTTTTCTCTAAATGTCCTCACTTTGGAAATCCTTAATTTACCAATAAATGACTTTCAGAATTATATCATCTGCCTCAAAATATAATGGCTTTTCAATGTTTTTCTGTTGTTGTGAAAGTGTGTGCATGTGTATGTGACTTTTGCTAATATATAAAAGTATGATAGAACAGGAGTTGGTGGAAGATGGCGGACTAGGTAAAAGCAGGGTTCATCTCCTCATAGGTCTGCATTGAAATTACAACCAAATTATAAAATAATCAACATGGAAAATCACTTGAAGTCCAGCTGATGTTAACACCTAAGTCTCATAATATAAAGGAGCCAATCGAAGCCGGTAGGAGGGGCAAAGTCACTAATAGGGCTGGACCCACACCTGCAGTTGTTGGAGGATTGCCGGGAGGGAGAGAGAGGCTGCGGAGGATCTCCTGAAGGAGAGGAGGATCTTGGTCTCATCTGGGGGCTCCCAAGCCAGGGACCCAGCCCTGGGAAGAGGAGATTCCAATAACTCTGACTGTAGAAACCAAAGTGGATTCTGGCTGTCTGGGTGAGATGGAAGGAGACTGAATTCCTAGACACACCTTTGAAGGACCCACGCAACAGGCTTTCTGACCTGTGGACACTCACCCAAGATACTGGCAGTGGGTCAAAGGCTTATGTGGGATTAATTCTGAGAAAGTCTGCATTACCTGGAACCAGAATGAGGGCTGGAAAGGCAGCCACCATTGTGCCTTAGTCTAGCTCCTCTACAGGGCAATTTATAGACTGAATCACTTGACTGTGCAGATACCTCCCACAGAGCCATTAGGAAGCCTTGGTCAGAGGGTATCATCCCACCCCACCCAAACTGCAGATTGCCCGGGAAATTTTTTGCTGGGTGGCTGTCAAGCCTTGTTCTGATTCAGAGCCAAACATTCTTAGAGGACGGCCAACCCTGTGAGTTGCTTTTCTATTCTGGGACTCCTGCGGGGAACTTGGGAACAGTTACCAAAGTTGTAGCAACACTGAGGCTGTATTCATCTGTCTGCCACTGTCTCTCTGAGAGCCCATCCCACTCTATCCACAAACTTCCCCAGGTAGCACATTGACAGTGAACTGCTACAGACCTAATTTTTCCCTCCCCTGATCTCCCAATCCACATGGGCAACAAATTTTGGCTAGCACAGGGTGGGCACTGCACAGAAATCAATGGCAGGCAGATCTTTGCAATATTGTGTCCAGGGAGCTCAGGGGTCTGTGAGACCACCCCAGATGGCAGCTGGTCTCACTGTGATCTGTGTCTACAGTGGTAATGCCCAGGCACAGAAGTTGCAGAAAAATTGAGGCGGTATTGGCCAGATGAATCTTGTCTTCCTGAGATTCCACTTTTCCCAAGCCATGAAGTGCCTGCAGCCCATTGACAAGCAGCCTCTTGTGCCCTGCTTGGCTCTGGAGTTGTACAGTCAGTGCAGGCTACACACCTTGGCTAGTGCAGAGAGTGCATTTTGAGTAAAGCAGGTGTACGAGATGCAATATCTCTTGAGGGGATTGCAGGGGTTTGTATTGGCCTGACAGCCCTTGATTCCTTGAGCTCCTACCCCATCTAATACACAAAATGCCTGCTACACATTGATAGGCAGCTGCTTCTGCTCTGGAGTAACACATTTAGGCCCAAGGTAGGCAGCATCTGACCTTGCTATGAGTGGAAACTTACACAGGGAGCAACAGAGACAGCATTGGCATGTAAACTGACACTTCAGTGACAGGGAGAAATTTACTCAATAGGCCCAGGAGACTTTCAAGGACCCTGTGCCACCCAACACGCTATCACCCAGAGGCTCATCCAGTTTCAGAGACTTACAGGCAACTGAAAGGCAGTGTCAGGGTTTGAATGCACTGGTCCCTCTGCTAAACTGTAATAGGTCAGGGACAAGGGATGACCAGCCACTGCCTACAGTGTTGTCTCTTCCATTTACTTATAGATCCAGCATAGGTGACAACCATCTGCATATCACTTTGTAGTTCTCATCTGGTAGCCCTGAGTAATCAAAATCAGTGGCTAATTTGGCCTACTGGGGAGCACCTTCCAAGGGGCCTCAAAACCAATGCATCTGGAGGCTGACACTAGACTACAATGAAATAATTTCTGACTAGTCCCATTAGTTACATACAAAGGGTGGTTGCAACACATACACAAGCCTGCTAGGGCAAATCACACTTAGTGGGGTCAGCCCCCACACAGCAACTCTTAACTTGTGTGTGCAGCTAGTTTCCATAATTAGTCAGCCTGAGCATTAATCCCATTCATTGATCACCTAACAACAATAAAGGCTTGGTGACAACAGAAGATTGCACACAACCCATGCAAAGATCACATCCAGAGTCCCTGGCATAAAAGATCAGGGAGAGTGCATCACTGGGCCACACAGGACACCTTCCACATTAGGCCATCTTGAGGAGGCTGAGAGACAAAGCAAATATTCCTGACACATAAAAATGAACACAGAAAGGCTAATAAAATGAGAAAACAAAGAAACATGCTACAAATGAAACAACAGGAGAAAACTTCAGAAAATAAGCTAAATGAAATGGAGGCAAGTACCTACCAAAAACAGAGTTCAAAATAGCGGTTATAAAGATGCTCAATGAACTTATGGGGAGAATGGATGAGCACAATGAGAACCTCAACAGAGAGCTAGTAAGCACTAAAAAGGATATAGAAACTAAAAAGGATATATAAAAGAACCAGACAGAAATAAGGAATACAATAACTGAAATGAAGAATACACTAGAAGGATTCAACAGTAAATTGGATGAAGCATAAAATCGAATCAGTGAACTGGAAGACAAGGTAGCAGAATACACCCAATCAAAGAAAAAGAAAAAAGACTTAAAAAATATGAGGATAGTGTAAGAGACCTCTGAGACAACATGAAACATAAAACTATCTAGATCATAGGGTTACCCAAAGGAGAAGAGAGAGAGCAAGGGATTGAGAATCTATTTGAAGAAATAATTACAGAAAACTTCCCTAACTTGGCAAAGGAATTAGACATGCAAGTTCAGGAAGCACAAAAGGTTTCAAACAAGAGGAATTCAAACAGACCCACACCAAGACACATCATAATTAAAATGTCAAAAGTCGAAGAAAAAGAGAGAATCTTAAAAGCAGCAAGAGAAAGGCAATTAGTTACTTACAAGGGAACCCCCATAAGAATATCCGCTGATTTTTCAATGGAAACTTTGCAAGCAAGAAGAGTCTGGCAATAAATAGTCAAAGTTATGAAAAACAGGAATCTACAATCATGAATACTCTACCCAGTAAGGCTTTCAATTAAAATGGAAGGTGAGATAAAGAGCTTCCCAGACAGGGAAAAGCTTAAGGAATTCATCACTAACAAGCCAGTATTACAAGAAATGTTAAAGAAACTTCTGTAAAAAGAGAAAGAGTAAAAAAGAAAAAAAAATACGAGCAATTGGGGGAATTGTTTTATGAACTATATAGATGTCTAACCGATGTACTGTATACTTGAAACTAATTTAAATAAAAAAAATGATAAAAATATATTGACCTTACTCCCAGTATTCGTGTTAAATTAACTTATTAATTTTAATATTTTTTCTATAAATCCTGTTGGATTTTTCTGTGCATACTATCATGACATCTCTAAACATGAAAAATCCAGCTGTTTCTTATCAATCTTTTATTGCATTTTCTTGCCCAATTGCACTATGAACTCCATAAACTGATTAATAGAATTGACAGCTGTCTTTCTCATCTATTTATTTGTAGCAGATAAGAATTATTTAGGACTTAAAATTAGCTGTGATAATTGCTATTAAGTGTTTTGTGTTTACTTAAAAATATCAGATTTAGGACATTTTCTTTCAAATTTGTGAAATTTTTTTAAATCATTATTATTGTTATTATGGATAGCTGTTGAATTTTATTAGGTACTTATTTTGCATTTGAGATAACAAAATATTTTATAACTTTTTTCTTAATTTTGTAAATCACACTTATTGATTATCAAGTGGTAAGATGAAGTTGTATTTCTGTAACTTATCTGCCTCCTTCATAATGTATATATATGGATTCAGTTCACTAATATTTTGTTTATAATATTTTGTAATTTATTTTTTATAATTTCATTGTCAAGTGTTCGTATTGAGGACTTATTGCCTCATCATATGAATAATATGAGAAATATTTTCTCTGTTTCTCTTCTCAGGAAGGGTTTTATTTTTTTCTCAAATATTTAGTAAAATTCACCTGTGAAGCCTTATGTGTTAAGAAGTATATTTTTATGTATGTGGAAGGGGATTAAATTTCAGTTAATTTAAAAACAAATATACCTGTATTCAAATTATCTATTTCTTTTAATGTTATCTTTGGTAAATTCTGTTTTTCAAAAATTTGTCCAAAATGTTCAAATGTTCAATTTATTGTTTTCTTGTGCATAATATTTTCTTATTATCATGTTTATGTCTGTAGGGTTATGTACACTTTTTACCAGATCTTGGAAATTTGTTCTCTCTCATTCTTTATTTCTCTCATCTTGACAGTGTTTATCAATTTTATACATTTTCAAAAACTTTTGGCTTTTTGGTTCTATCAATCATATTGTTTTCTTTATCATTCCTTCCTTCTACTTTCTTTGCATTTAATTTGTTATATAAAGATTCTGATCACCTAATTTCAATGTATGGAGATGGGGTTTCCCCAAACACCCAATAGGCAATTTTCTGGCCACCCATTTAGGTTATCACCTGTGCTTCTGACCAATTGGCTATAGATCAGAGGTTCTAATGTCTTGTTCTTGGGGTTCAATTAATTTGGTAAGGCAGCTAACAAGATCACCTATTTATTATAAAAAGATATAACACAGGAACAGTCAGATAGAAAAGATGCATAAAGTAAGGTATAAGGAAAGGTCTGAGCTACTATGCCTTCTCCAAGGGTGCCATTTTCCTGAGTTTTGAGGTGTTCATTGACCTGGAAGCTGTTCAAATCCCATTTTTAAAAAGTTTTTGATACACACTTCATTACATAGGTATGATAAATTAATTAAATCATTGGTCATTGGAGGTCAACTTAACCACCAGTTCCTCTCTCCTCCCTGAAGGTCAGTGAATGAGACTTCCTAGGACTTTCCAAAAGTCACCTCTTTATCATAAGATAGACCTCAATGTTTAGGAAATTCCAAGGGTTTTAAAAGTTCTGTACCAGAAACAGAAATGAAAACCAAATATATACTCCTTATTATAAATAACAATATCATATTATATTTTTAATTTCTTTATGTAGATGCTTAAACAATTTATAATTAGCTGTTATTACTATTTTTTAAATATTTTACATTTTTTACATTTTTCACATATTTTACATCTTTAACAAAATATAATAGACAATCAGTTGCTTGTATTTACATTGTACAATTCAATGATTTTTCTCTCAATTATAGTTGATATAAAATAATATGCCAGTTTAAGTTGTATAGCATAATGATCATAGATCCACATGACTTGCAAAGCTATCACCCCACTAAATCTAGTACCCGATTTCCCCCTTACAAATTTATTGCAACATTATTAACCATCTTTACCATGCTACACTCTACATCTCTATGTCTATTCTGCAACTATCCATTTGTTCCTCTTAATCATTTTGCCTTTTTTTTTTTTTTGCCATCTCCCTAAGGCCCTTCCCATCTAGTATCCTTTAAATATTCTCTGTATCTATGAGTTTGTTTCCGCCTTCATTGTTGGTGTTATTGTTGTTGTTGTTGATTTTGTTCTTTAGATTCCACATGTACACGAAATCATGCAATATTTGTCTTTCTCTATCTGACTCATTTCATTCAGCTCAATACCCTCTAGGTCCAACAAGGCAATATCATTTTCCATCCCCTTCCTATTAGTCTCTGTGTGTCTTTTAATCTGAAGTGTCTCTTGTAGGCAGCATATCTAAAGGGCTTGTTTTCTTATCCATTCAGGCGCTCTGTCTTTTGGTTGGAGCACTTAATTCTTTTCCATTTGAGGTACTTGTTGATAGGAATGTAGTTATTACCATTCTTTATTCCTGTTTTTGATACATGTTCTTTTTCTTAAAGAAGTCTCTCCAACATTTCCTGTAATACTGGCTTGGTATTGATAAATTCCCTTAGCTTATTTTTGTCTGGGATACTCTTTATCTGTTCTTTGACTCTAAATGATAGCTTTGCTGGATAAAGTATTCTTGGTTGTAGATCCTGAGTTTTCACCACGTCAAATATTTTCTGCCAAGTCCTTCTGTCCTACATAGTTTTTTTTTGAGAAACCAGCTGCCAGTCTTATTGGTGCTCCCTTGTAGGTAAGTAATTGCTTTTCTCTTGCTGGTTTTAAGACTCTTTCTGTATTTAACCTTTGGCATTTTAATTATGATGCGTCTTGTGTGGGCCTCTTTCGGTTCCTGGTTTTGGGGACTCTCTGAGCTTCCTGGGGTTTTATGTCTATTTCCTTCACCGGGTGAGGAAAGTTTTCCATCATTACTTCTTCAAATAGCTATTCAACATCTTTTTTTTTTTTTTCTGGTACCCTATGACATGGATATTTTTACATTTAGTAGTGTTCCATCGGCTCCTTAAATTATTATAGTCTTGGCTTCTTTTTTCTTGCTATTCTGATTGGATGTCCTTGGCTTTCCCATCCTCTATATAGGTCATTTGATCCTTTTCTTTATTCACTCTGTTTATTCCATTTGATATACTTTTCACCTCAGATAATGTGTTCCTCATTTCTTACTGGTTTCCTTTTATAATTTCCATTCCTATTTTTATGTTTTTATCTCTTTGTTAAGTTCTTACTGAATTCATCTACACTTTCTCTAAGTTCATTGAGTATCTTTAACCAGTGTTTTGAACTCTGCATCTGTTAGATTGCTTGACTCCATTATTTCTGGATTTCTGTCCTGTTCTCTCATATGGTTTCTGCTTTTTTGTCTTCCCATTTTGGCTGCCTCTCTGTGTCTGTTTCTATGTACTAAGCAAAGCTCTTAAATCACCTGGTCTTATTAGTGCGGCTTTGTGTGGTGGGTGTCCCATGGCACACTTCTGAGAGGGGTTCAGCTGCAGGCCAAATTTAGCCCCAGCCTGTGCCCCTCCAGGGCTACCTGTTAAGATTCAGCAAGCAATCCGCAGATGCTGTGCTTACAGTTGCCTCAAAAAGCCACAACAGAAATCGAGGCCATCTGCCACCAGTGTGAGTCTGGTCTGTGCTGAGTCCTTGGCACTTCACTTCGGGCGGGTTGCCGTGGCTGTGGCTTGGGTTGGGGTTGTGGTTTGGGTTGGTTGGGTTTCCCTTGTTGCTTGGTGCGTAGACTCACACTGGTGGCAGATGGCCTCGATTTCTGTTGTGGCTTTTTGAGGCAACTGTAAGCACAGCATCTGCGGATTGCTTGCTGAATCTTAACAGGTAGCCCTGGAGGGGCACAGGCTGGGGCTAAATTTGGCCTGCAGCTGAACCCCTCTCAGAAGTGTGCCATGGGACACCCACCACACAAAGCCGCACTAATAAGACCAGGTGATTTAAGAGCTTTGCTTAGTACATAGAAACAGACACAGAGAGGCAGCCAAAATGGGAAGACAAAAAAGCAGAAACCATATGAGAGAACAGGACAGAAATCCAGAAATAATGGAGTCAAGCAATCTAACAGATGCAGAGTTCAAAACACTGGTTAAAGATACTCAATGAACTTAGAGAAAGTGTAGATGAATTCAGTAAGAACTTAACAAAGAGATAAAAACATAAAAATAGGAATGGAAATTATAAAAGGAAACCAGTAAGAAATGAGGAACACATTATCTGAGGTGAAAAGTATATCAAATGGAATAAACAGAGTGAATAAAGAAAAGGATCAAATGACCTATATAGAGGATGGGAAAGCCAAGGACATCCAATCAGAATAGCAAGAAAAAAGAAGCCAAGACTATAATAATTTAAGGAGCCGATGGAACACTACTAAATGTAAAAATATCCATGTCATAGGGTACCAGAAAAAAAAAAAAAAGATGTTGAATAGCTATTTGAAGAAGTAATGATGGAAAACTTTCCTCACCCGGTGAAGGAAATAGACATAAAACCCCAGGAAGCTCAGAGAGTCCCCAAAACCAGGAACCGAAAGAGGCCCACACAAGACGCATCATAATTAAAATGCCAAAGGTTAAATACAGAAAGAGTCTTAAAACCAGCAAGAGAAAAGCAATTACTTACCTACAAGGGAGCACCAATAAGACTGGCAGCTGGTTTCTCAAAAAAAAACTATGTAGGACAGAAGGACTTGGCAGAAAATATTTGACGTGGTGAAAACTCAGGATCTACAACCAAGAATACTTTATCCAGCAAAGCTATCATTTAGAGTCAAAGAACAGATAAAGAGTATCCCAGACAAAAATAAGCTAAGGGAATTTATCAATACCAAGCCAGTATTACAGGAAATGTTGGAGAGACTTCTTTAAGAAAAAGAACATGTATCAAAAACAGGAATAAAGAATGGTAATAACTACATTCCTATCAACAAGTACCTCAAATGGAAAAGAATTAAGTGCTCCAACCAAAAGACAGAGCGCCTGAATGGATAAGAAAACAAGCCCTTTAGATATGCTGCCTACAAGAGACACTTCAGATTAAAAGACACACAGAGACTAATAGGAAGGGGATGGAAAATGATATTGCCTTGTTGGACCTAGAGGGTATTGAGCTGAATGAAATGAGTCAGATAGAGAAAGACAAATATTGCATGATTTCGTGTACATGTGGAATCTAAAGAACAAAATCAACAACAACAACAATAACACCAACAATGAAGGCGGAAACAAACTCATAGATACAGAGAATATTTAAAGGATACTAGATGGGAAGGGCCTTAGGGAGATGGCAAAAAAAAAAAAAGGCAAAATGATTAAGAGGAACAAATGGATAGTTGCAGAATAGACATAGAGATGTAGAGTGTAGCATGGTAAAGATGGTTAATAATGTTGCAATAAATTTGTAAGGGGGAAATCGGGTACTAGATTTAGTGGGGTGATAGCTTTGCAAGTCATGTGGATCTATGATCATTATGCTATACAACTTAAACTGGCATATTATTTTATATCAACTATAATTGAGAGAAAAATCATTGAATTGTACAATGTAAATACAAGCAATTAATTGTCTATTATATTTCATAAAGCCAGAAATAAAGACAAGTTTCTTAAAAAAAAATAAAAGAAAAAGGAAAGAGAGAGGAACTAAGTAAATAAAATTAGAAATAAAAGAGCAATAGTAACTATAGACTCTTCAGAAATATAATGGATTATGAGAAAATACTACAAGCAATTATATGCCAAGAAACTGGACAGTCAGGAGAAATGGATACATTCCTAGAAACAAACAATCTTCCAAGACGGATCATGGAGAAACAAAAAATCTCAACAGACCGATTACTACCTATGAAATTTAATCAGTAATCAAAAAACTCCCCACAAAAGAAATTCCTGGACTTAATGCCTTCACAGGTGAAATTTAACAACCATTCAAAGAAGAATTAACACCTAGTCTTCTCAAACTATTCCAAAAAATTGAAGAGGAGGGTAAACTCCCAACTGCATTCTGTAAGGCCACTATTACCCTGATTCCAAAATGACCCAAAGATATTACAAAACAAAACAAAAGTAACGAATGAACAACCCCTCCAAAAAAACAAAAACAAACAAACAAAAATTATAGGCTAATATCCCTGAAGAACATTAATGTGAAAATCTTCAACAAAATATTAGCAAACTGAATTCAGAAATATATTAAAAATATCATACACCATGATCAAATTGGGTTTATACCTGGGATGCAAGGTTAGTTTAATGTCCGCAAATCAATTAATATGATACATGACAGTAACTAATTGAAAGATAAAAATCATAATTATTTCGATAGATGCAGAAATAGCATTTGACAAAATCCATCACCCATTTATGATAAAAATTCTTGGCAAAGTTGGAATAGAGGGAACATACCACAACATGTTAATGGCTATATATGAGAAATCTACAGCTAACATCATACTCAATTGGGAAAGGCTAAAAGCATTTTCCTTAAGATCAGGAACAAGACAAAGATGCCTACTTTCACCACTCCTACTTAAAAATGTATTGGAAGTCTTAACCACAGCAATAAGACAAGAAAGAGATAAAAAGGAATCTGAATTGGAAAGGAAGAAGTAAAACTCTTGTTATTTGTCAATGACATGATACTATATACAAAGAACTCTGAAGATTCCACCAAAAAACTGTTAGTACTGATCAATGAACTCAGTAAAGCAGCAGGATACAAAATTAATATTTAGAAGTTGGTGGCATTTTTATACACCAATGATAAAATATCAAAGAAATTAAGAAAACAATCTCATTTACAACTACGTCAAGAAAAATAAAATACCTAGGCATCCAATTAACCAAGGTGATAAATTATCCGTTCTCCAAAAATTATGTCATTGAAAAAAGAAATTGAAGAAGATGTAAATAAATGGAAGCATATACCTGACTCATGGGTAGGAAGAATCGACATCATTAAAATGGTCATCCTGAATGGAAAATTCTCCCAAGAAAATATACAAATAGCTAACTAACATATGAAAAAATGCTCAAAATCGCTAGCTATTAAGGAAATGCAAATCAAAACCACAATGAGGTACCATCTCACATCTGTTAGAATACCTGTTATTGACAGGACAAGTAATAACAAGTGTTGGAGAGGATGCAGAGAAAAAGGAACCCTCATATACTGTTGGTGGGACTGCAAATTGGTACAGCCACTATGGAAAACAGTATGGAGTTTCCTAAATAAACTAAGACTTGATCTACCATATGATCCAGCAATCCCTCTACTGGGTCTTTATCCCAAAGACTTGAAAACCCATATCTGAAAAGATATTTGCACACTGATGTTCATAGCAGCATTATTCATGGTGACCAGGACATGGAAGCAGCCGAAGTGTCCTACAATAGATGATTGGATAAAAAAGCTGTGGTTCATCTTTGCAATGGAATATTACTCAGTCATAAAGAGAGATGAAATACTGCCATTTGTGACATCATGGATGGACCTTGAGATAATCATGCTTAGCGAAATAAGTCAGACAGAAAAAGTTGAAAAACACATGATATCACTTATATGTGAGATATAAATCTAAAAGTGACAAACAAACAGGACAAACAGGGACTCATGGACATGGACAATAGACTAGTGGTTACCAGAGGGTAGGGGAGCAGGGGAGAGGAGGGCGGTAGATGGGGCAAAAGGGATCAAATATGTGGTGACAGAAAGAAATCTAACTATGGGTGGTGAACACATAATACTATATATATATATATATATATATATATATATATATATATATATACACACACACACACACACACACACACACACACACACATACACACACTCACACACACTTTATTGTTAAATTGTACATCTGAAACTTACTAGATTTTGTTAACCAATGTCATCGTAACATAATATAAAAAATAAATAAAATAAAATAAAATAAAATGGCCACACTACCCAAAGCAATCTGTAGCTTCCATAAAATCTCTGCAAAATACCAATGGCATTTGTCAGAGAGCTGGAACAAATAATTCTAAAATTTATATGGAACCATAATAGATCTTGTATAGCCACGGCAATCTGGAGAAAGAACAAAGTAGGCAGTATCATACTACCTGATATCAAACTCCATTGCAAGGCTATAGGAATCAAAACAGCATGGTAATAGCATAAAAACAGTTAGATAGATAGATAGATAGATAGATAGATAGATAGATAGATAGATAGAAAGATAGATGATAGATAGATAATTGATACATACATACATACATACATACATACATACATACATACATACATACATACATAGATGATAGATAGAAATAAATAGATCAGTTGAACAGAATAGAGAGCCTAGAAATCAATCCATGCCTATATGGTCAGTTAACATAAGACAAAGGAGGCAAGAATATACAATGGGGTACAGGTGGTCTCTTCAACAAATCATGTTGGAAAAACTGAATGGATACATGCAAAAAAAGAAAAAAAAACTGGACCACTTTCTTACACCATATACAAGAATAGACTCAAAATGAATTAAAGACTTAAATGTAAGACCCGAAACCATAAAACTTCCCGAGGAAAACATAGGCAGTAAACTCTCTGATACTATTATTAGTAATTATTTTTCTGATATGTCTCCTCAGGCAAAGGAAACAAAAGGAAAAACAAATGGGACAAAATCAAACTAAAAAGTTTTTACACAGCAAAGGAAACTATCAACAAAATGAGAAGAGAATCTACTACATGGGAGAAGATATTTGCCAATGATACATTAGATAAGGGGTTAAAATCCAAAATTTATAAAGAACTCATACATCTCAACACCAAAAAAACCCCAAACGATCCAATTAAAAACGTCAGAAGACCCGAATAGGTATTTCTCCCCCCCCCCAAAAAAAAATTCCAGGTGGCCAATAGATATATTGAAAAGATGTTTGTCACTCATCATCAGAGAAATGCAAATTAAAGCCACAATGAGATATCATCTCACACTTGTCAGAATGGCTATCATCAATAAATCAAAAAACAAGTGTTGGTGAGGTTATGGAAAAAGGGAACCCTCATATACTGTTAATGAGATTGTAAATTGGTACAGCTATTATAAAAACAGTTTGGAAGTTTCTCAAAAAATTAAAAATAGAACTCTCTCATGACCCAGCAATTTCACTTCTGGGTATTTATCCAAAGAAAACCAAGATACTCTTTGTAAAGATCCACACACTCCTATGTTTACTGCAGCGCTATTCACAATAACCAAGATACGGAAGCAACCTAAGTACTCATCAATACACAATTGTATAAAAAAAAGATGATATATATAATGCAATATTACTCAGCCATACAAAATGAAATCTTACCATTTGCAACAATGTGGATGCACCTAAAAGGTATTAAATTGAGTGAAATAAGTGGGACTGAGAAAATAAATATTATATGATTTCACATATGCAGAATCTAAGGAATAAAGGAAATGAAAAAACTAAATGAAACAGACTCAGATACAGAGGACAGTCGGGTGGTAGCCAGAGAGGGGAAGGTGGTTGGGGGGATGGGTGAAAAAAGTGAAGGGATGAAGAAATACAAATTAGTTGTTATAAAACACTCATGGGGATGTATATACCTGAAACTAATATAAAATTATAAAAAATTGACTACAGTTTAATGAGAATATAAGATTTTCACAAAAGAGCTCTAGTATCAGATAATATACCAATGCATATCTAAAATTTGGCTTACTGATAATAACAAAACTTCTTTTTAGATTGTTGGTCTCTTAATGAAAGATTATAAATGTTCTTTTAAAATATCTCCATCATTATTATATATTTAAATATATATTTTTTTATTTACAATTGTGTTTTGCTTTATAATTTTGAGAAAATATTGGATGTGAAAATGTTTGGAAGTGTTGAATCTTCTTTGTAATGCATTTTCTCATTTATATTTAATAATGCTTTCCTGCCTTTATGGTTTCTTTGTTTTAAATGAGTATAGCTAAACCAGTTTCCTTTTGGTTTAAATAAATCTACCAACTTATTATTGCTTTCTTCTTTTCCTGTTCTTTTTATATTCTTTTTCCTCCTTAACTTTATGTCTGCTGTGTAGATTAAGTATTTGTAATATACCATTTTGTCATTTATTAGCTTTTTGTTTTTTGGTCTTTTACTATTCCTTTATTGATTATCCTAGAAACATTTACATTCATCATAACCTTATTAAATTCTAATATGAATTAGTATCTTACCATTTTGTGCTAGTGCAATGACTCTAGAAGACTTTGTAAACAATACTATAAATGAAGCCATTTTAAAATGGAACTATAGCTGCTATCCCAGAGAAATTGCCTTGCATGTCTTATGCCTCAAACATTTGGAAAGTTAAAACAGGGCAAAAGAACCTTTGGGCTGGGTCTAAAACAATACTGTTTCTCAAAGAACTGTATGCAAATATAATAAGAAAGCAGATATTATGACTACTTGGACTGATGGCTATTGAACTAAAAATTAAAAATATTATTTAAAATTAATATCTCTATGTTAGCTTATCTGCAATAGTAACGCCTTCTTTCTACTGATGTAATTTCCCCTTCCCTTTCTCACAAACACCCACTTTTCTTTGTCTCCTAATCAAAACACTATTTAAGCTTCTGCCTGAATCAGTGTTTCCCAAATAGCTATATTTTTTATCTCAAATAAATGCTTGCTGCTTCTCACTTTGAAAGGACTTTTATTTTTAGGTTCACAACTTTAATTCCATTTATCTTGACTTATATGGCTGCTGTTTATTTTCTTTAGTAAATTTAACATCTTAAATAAATTTATCTAACACAGTGAATATTTATTTTATATATTTCCCCTTTTCATTGCTCAACATTGCTGTTAGGGTTGGGGGCTGGCAATGTCAGTTGACCTTAACCCAATCAGAAATTGCAATTATTCAAGTCTAGATTTAAATCCATATGATGGCTATAATATTTTTTAAATTTTAGATTCACTTATATTCTTACAGTATAGGACTTTAGGATGTGAGGTTTTAGGGTTTCAACCTAAAGCCTGTGATGTTTATATGGATTCCAAATTCCAACTTTTGTCTCCTTAGCCCCATGGTACTGAGCCTTGTGGCATCTCAGGCACCACATTTTGAACTGGTAGATACCTGTAGGTGAAGGAAATGTTCCCAATGCCAGCTTGGTTTCACTTCTCAGCATTTCTATCATTTTCTGAGTCAAAGCCCTCCAATTCCTCACTGTCTTGATAGCTATCAGTTCTTTTAGCACATTTAGATAGACACCATTACAAGGGAGACATTTGTTCCTCCTTGTTACAGAGATCATATGTGATGATAATGGTGGTGGTGATTCTAGTGATACCAGGAGCTAATAATTTTAAGTGTTACTTGTGTGCTTTTATTACAAATTCCTCATTTAATTCTCACAATAAGCCCACCAAGGAGGTGACAAAATCGTTCTCATTTCACAGATGTGGATGCCAAATTCACAGAATTGTGCAATTTGTTCAAGTTATATCCATATAAAGCCAGGAAGCCTAATAATAGCCTTGTTTCAAAAATATATTTTTAATGACATTTTGGGGAAAGAAGGGCTTAGAATATTACTCAACTTGGAGAGTTGATTTAAAAGGAAAGTTAAGGAAATGAATAAGCAGAGGCAGAAGTGGTCTCTTTCATAGTTAGAAGATGTGATAGCAGGTCTTCCAAATCCTAGTAAAACCCAAAGCATGAAATAAACATATATGTATTTACACAACTATAAATAAATGATGAAAATAAATTTTAAAAATAGGAGTACAGGAACAAACTTTCCTTATACAAGAACTCCAAATAATTTATGTAGATGATCCTCTTCCAGGAGGTGGAACTTGATTCCTTCCCCTTGAATTGGGCTGGATTTAGTGTCTTACTTTCAATGAATAGAATGTGGAGAGGTAAAATAGTAACTTTACAGTAAAAAAAAAAAGACTGGCAGACATAACCTTAATGAAATGATCAAGGTTAACATTACCACTCAAAAGTCATATTTACACAATGTGCCCTTAGTGTGATGTGATGAGAAGGGCATGCTGCCTCTGCAATATTCTTCCCTCAAAACCACAACCCCAAACTAATCATGAGAAAAGCATCAGACGAATCCAAAGTGAAAAAAAATTCTACATAATATCTGACCAATACTCTGAAATGATCAAAGTCGTGAAAACAAGGACAGACTGAGAAGCTGTCACAGATCAGAGAAGACTAAGGAGACATGATAACTAAATACAGTGTAATAAACTGGATTGAAATTTTGAACAGAAAGTAGGAATTAGTGGAAAACAAGTAAAATCTGGAAATATCTGTACTTTAGTTAATGATAATATACTAATGTTCATTTCTTAGTTCTGGGGAATTTACCAGAGTTATGTAAATGCTAATTTTAGGGGAAATGAGATAAAAGTTATATAGAGACTCTACACTTACCATTGAATCTTTTTGTTAAATATAAAATTATTTCAAAATAAAACATTTATTTAAAAAAGTCTTAGTAAAATCTAAAAAAAGTTCAGAGTTCCTAAAGTATATTACCTGTAAAGATAACATGCACAAGTGTGTGTCTCATAAAATAGCACTTATTCAGAAGGCATACACTCTATGACATAAACTAAGAACAACTGAAAAATAAATTCTTGGAGTATGAACAGTAGAAGTAAAAAATTAATTATAAACAGAATGAAATGGAATGAAAAATAAAAAATTAATTATAAACAGAATGAAATGGAATGAAAAATAAAAAAGGCTACAATTCAGTATTAAATCTGTTATTCAAATATCTTGTCATTGAAAAACTTTATGAACCTTTGAGGAGTGTTAACTATACTAGCTGGAAATGATCAGAAAAGTGGCACTTGAGGTAATAAGAAACTAGCCTTATGCAATGGTCACTCCATCTTCTGTTATACTTCACTAATAGTACAAGAAATAAAGAGACAGGAACCTTTAGCCATAGAATATGAGATATCATGGACTGTAAAGTATGGATAAAAATGTGTAGGAAGCTGTAGTGATGAATTCTCTAGACTCTGTAAATGAAACATTGCAGTCTACATGCAAATGTGTCATGTACTGCAGCTTAGGATGAACAGTTTCTCTCTTCAGAATTCAGATATGAGGAGATTTTTGGGTTGGACACATCTGATTCATAGAAAGTCATAGGAATGTGGATAAAAACTAAAAGTTATTAATTTCAGTTTAAACATGAAATATGTACTCTCCAAATTTAAATTACATTAATTAAATACTGTACTGTACAGCACAGAATAGAACCTTTCCATAGTAATTCTATTAGACAGCAATATTCTAAGAAGTGGTTAGCATAACTTAAAACTCTTTAAGCTACATAACAAAGATATACCTAAAAGTGGTGATAAAGACAGGAATTTCCATTGGAATTTAGCACTTTGAGGTTCTCAGGGCATACTGTAGTACTTTGGAGCACGTGGAACCAGTTCATGTCAATAACCACGATTGTAATGATACATGACAGGCAATGACTGAGGGCACGGGAGATAAGGCCAGGAAGTTTCCCACGGGTTTTTAAAAACGGGAGCTATATGAACTCAAAGGTTCACTTAGAAATAATTATTTAAGACTATGAGGGATCTGAAGGCGATGCAATGAAAGGTAAGGACAATGTAGATTAATATGATCAAAAAAGATTTTTTTTTGTATCTTTTATGGTTATCTGGGACAGCATTGGCTTCATAAGTTCATATAAAGGGAAATCTCTTTGAAAAATAATTAGATCTCAGAGAGAAATGACAATAAGCTTTAGAATGTGACTTGGAAGAAAAAAAGCTAGAATATAAACCTTCTGGAAATTAACAATAGGAAGGAGTTGGTTGTGTGGGCAGAGTTGGAAAATTAAATCGCTGAATAGATGAATGAGACTTAGAAAGGGCTCAGTTGTGTAATTATATAGGACAGTCTCACTTAACTCTATTTTTTCTACACCTATGATGAAAGAGCAACATGTTCGTATTAAAAGATGAGATTTTATTATACAAATCTTTAGTTTGCCATTGAAGGTTTATAGATATAATAGGAGTTAATATGATTTTATAACTTCTGTTAACATTTTATTAAGTTGGCTTTCTTTATTCTAATATCATTAATGTTGTAAATCAGACTTCTTTGAAAGAAAAACAAGAAGGTCAAGAGATGATCACAGTTTTCAATAGTAGCCAATTGGACATGTCCTTATATTCATACAAATTCATTCAAAATTTCTATTTTAAATCAATTGTAGGTGATTTCCCCCTCCTCATTTCCTTACGTAGGAAGATTAATTTATCTAAAATCATCTTGTAATATGTTTCCAGTGAATTTTTCACTTTTGGCAAGAAGGTTAGCAAAAGAGGATCTGTGAGTATTATTAAGCCATTTTCAAAAAAATCATGGGGGTGGGGGATTTCTTCTTAAAAGAGACCTGGACAGAAACAGTATTTTTAATCAAAAATGTTAGTTAGAAACTAATGAAGTTTTGTCAAGCTGGAGGAAATAATTATACCATGTGATATGTCAAAAAATTAAAGTTAATGTTAGGTATTTTTTCCTTCGGAATTTATCTTCTGCATGATTTTGATATAGAAGAAATTTTACTAATGATTTTGTTAAGTATTGTTGGATTGTTACCAGAAATTCATTTGGGCTTTGCCCAGTTCATTGTGGATTCAGTAACCTCAAAATTGAAAAACAGTGTGTAGTTATTTTTACTGATTAATAGTGCAATCTCTTGTGGAATAATACAATTATTTTATTCTCTAATATACATTTGCTTTGTTTTATTTGTAAATAATTCTAAACTTTCTCAAATTAGTACAGTTACTTGTAACATTGATGTTGGGCATATGTCATTACAATCTTTTGACTATTATTTTTTTGTGTGGGTTGGTACACATTTTCTTCAATCTCTATCCTTGTTTACAGTTCATAATGGTATTATGAAACCAAGGTAGATTTAAAGAACGATTTATAGCTTTAAATGTATTTGTAGAGGAGAATAAGTGTTGAAAATAACTAATCTAGAATTTACTCAGGAAGCAAGTAAAGGAACCATAAAATGAATCCAAAAGTGTAGAAGACAGGAAATCAATATGAAGATTGTATTATTAAAGTAGAAATTAAGACAAACCATATTATAAAAATTATCAAATAAGCCACAAATTATTTTTTGGAAACATTAATAAAATATAAAAGTAAATTCTAGTAGATTTGATGAAAAAGATAATGGACAAATAAACAACATTGGGATTGAAAAAGTGGGTGCTAATGGATGTAGTAAAGAGTAAAAATGAATAAAAGAAGACATAACTTTATTTCAAGTTATTTGAAGTCAAAATGAGATGGAAATTATATTGAAAATTATAAATGACTACAATAAGACTCAAAGGAAGAAAAAACGCTAAGTATGCCATTTATCATAAAAAAGTTGAACCTGATGGCAGTTATAACTAACCTAAAAGGTCCTAAGCTCTGATGTATTGATCAGTTTTAGGATATAAAAAAAGGAC
Source organism: Pteropus vampyrus (assembly GCF_000151845.1). Lineage (NCBI taxonomy): Eukaryota > Metazoa > Chordata > Mammalia > Chiroptera > Pteropodidae > Pteropus > Pteropus vampyrus. The sequence goes on along the minus strand of NW_011889496.1, from coordinate 362,353 downwards.
GATAAAATTGTAGTCATTTTATGAGGCTCGGATATCATAATACAAAAACTCCGTAACTTGACAAAAAAAAAAAAAACTTGAAGCAAATAAAAACAAAACAAACAAATAAACCAAATACCTACTAGTTGTTATCCAATTTTACTTATGGATGGAAGTAAGTTTAGATGTACACGTAGAGTTTTCGCCAGGAATGTAAGAATAATTGAACATTAGAAAATACATTAATATAATTGTCTATATTAACAGATTGAAAAGGAAAATGTATATCATTTTGTATATACTCTGTTCTGGTCTGATCTGTTTTCTCTATAGAACAGATTAAACAACAGAGAAATTAATGTAAAAAAAATTCAGCCATTTATATGGATAAAATATCAACATGCTAAAAAAATATAATACCACAGTATAAATTTTTCCATTGAGCCCCACTTATCCAAAATGATATCCAGCAAAAGCAAAAGAAAACAAAGCAAAATATACAGAGAAAAATGATTTAGTGGCAGAAAAAACAGATGAATTATTTAATACTTATTTAGATGAAAAATGAGAACAGGTGTTACAGTTTTGTTAATTGTATCCTTTTTAGTTTTTACTTTTTGGTGTTTTTGTAACTACCAGAATCTTTCTCCATTTATTTAGATCTGTAACTACTCTCAGAAATCTTTTTTAGTTTTTACTTGAATTTCTTTTATTAAATTTGTTCCTATGTGTTTTATTTTTTTGAGGCTTTTATGAATAAAATTGTTTTCTTAATTTTATTTTAAAATTATTTATTGTTAATATATAGAAATATAATTGATTTGAATAGGTTTAGCTTGCATTCTGTTAGTAATTTACCATACTTTTTAATTCTAGAATTTTTATTTAGTTTTTTAAAAAATATTTTCTATTTATTGATAATCTCTATTTGATGCATCATTGGTTTCATACTTTCCTTTAGTTCTTAAATGTGGGCTTTATTTTTTGAAATATTTAACATTCATTTTTTTCCAACTTTGAAGTTTTTTTGCTATGTCTAACACTTGAGCAACATCGAAGGCAATTTTGTTAACTTCTTTTTGTCCTGTATGTAGTCACACTTTCTTCTTTCTTTTTATGCCTCCTTTTATATTGTTGAAAAATGCATGATGCTATATTGATTCTGATCTCCCTAAGGTTATTATTGTTGCTTTATTTTTTTTGTGTATATGTTTAGTGACTTGCCTTGACTAATTCTGTATGGTCTGACTCCCTGACAGTATGTGGCCACAGATGTCTCTACTATTTTTTTTTTTAATTATTGTTTTTCTTTTTATTTTTTTTTTTTTTTTAGAAATTACTCTTGTGTCAGTATAGTTTAGTAAGCTGTGTTCAAATACTGAGCCTGTAAGTCTTCTACCCCTTGCCAACAGATCTCTGTTTGGGATTGGGTGTGTATTCAAAGTTCAGGAAGTTTACAAGTTGGCTCTGACATTTACTTTTTCTTGCATGCATTCATACAACCTTGCTCATGTAGGCATCCTTTCGAACTGCCAGGAATGTGTGGAAGATCATGATGGCCCACTATGGCTATCTTTCACAGGATTTCTCTCTAAATTTTCTTGCTAGTTGCTAGTATATTACTTCCCCCAGTCAATGTTGCACCCTCAGGCTAGCTGGCAGGTTAAACTTTTCCATTTGCCTTTGAGTTTACTATTGGTTTTAAAATATTGCCCCTGGGTTTGGGTTTCTTTCTATTCCTCTCTAAATTGAGTTAGCCACCTCCAGCAGGATTTTCATGGCCTTCCCTGACCTGGTAGAATTGCACTAAGGGTACTGAATATGGGAAGCGAATGGAAACAGCTCTGATTAGAACCTCAGCTGTGCTTACCTCAGGTTTAGTAGTTTTTCTAGAATAAACAATTCTCAATTTATTGTATGACTATGATACATTTCCAGAGTCTTTATATGATTGTCTTTGAAAATATTGTTGAGTTTTATCATTGTTTGGGGAGATAGTATTAGCCAAGCTCTTCACTACAATATTCTGAAAGTTCCCTATACTAGAAAAATCAGAGGGTCAGAATTGCTGTAGCCCCTTTTTGACTGTATGGTCTTAGAATGCATTGTGAACATTTCTACTTACCTAAGGACTGAGTGTCATGCAAATAACCAAAAAAAAAAAAACTTAAATAAAAGTTTAGTTGGATGTTTAAAAGGGCCTTTGGAGGCCTGTTGGGTGATGGTGTAGTAAAGAGAAGTATTCGAGCTTTAGCTCACATCTCTGTAATATGGTTGGGGGTATGGGAGAAAGACCCCATGTTACTCAGAGTTTATACTAGAGGCTGTCATTCAGAAAGTTTTGGCTGAACATCACATGTAAACTTGGTACCTCAGTGAACTAATGGATTAATGAGCTCCAGAACATCCATTACTGAGTTTGAAATTTGCAAATGCTACAGGCTAACACAAGTGGACTACATTATTATCAGATAATCAACATCCTGAATGCATTACCTAGAAATAACATGATATAACTTTTATCAGAGTATATTATGGAAGTCAGTGCATAATCATATCTTAAAATATCTTTTGCCCATTTTCAAAGAAAATATATACTTAAAACAGAAGCAGAGTTTAATGATATTTGAGAAGTTTTGTGTTATGAAATACAATTTCATATGAAATACAATTGTGATCTTTTTCAGTTCCTCAGATAGAATATACTCCCTGTATTTACTGGGTCTTTTTCAGGTTAACTACTAATATTTCCTCAGAAAGCAGATCTATTATCACTTTCTGGGGATCCCTCCTGATCTTCTAGACTTGGTCCATTCTTCTTATCGTTTGTTATCACAGCACTAAATTCAGTGTTTATAACAGTTGTATTAATACATTCATTTGTATAAGTCTTTTCATTCAAGCTAAACTTCACCAGGATAAGGACTTTATACCTCCTTCTCTATTTTTAATTTACTCTTCCATTATATTCTCTGCTTGTAGAAAAATGACTGCATATAGTAAGTCTCAATAACTATTTATTTAATAAATAGGGGGAAAGAACCAAGGCTTCTGGTCAAGATGATGGAGTAGGTAGATGCTGGGCTTGCCTCCTCTCGCAACCACATCAAAATTACAATTAAATCACAGAATAACCATCATTGAAAATCTGGCTGAACAGAAGTCCTACAACTGGGGATGCAGAGAAGAAGCTACCTCAAGGCTGGTAGGAGGTATAGAGAGATGGAACTGGTTGGTTCTACACCTACATGTGGCTGTTGAAAATTGCAAGGGATATCTCGGCTGCCAAGATCCCCAGGAAGAGCAAGGGGTCCTAAGCCCACCCCACGCTCCTCAGCTCAGGGTTCCAGTGCTGATAAGAAGAGTTCCCCAAACTTCTGGCTGTGAAAACCAGCAGAGATTATGGCTGAGTGAGATGAAGAATAGTTGCAGTCCTAGGCATTACTCTTAAAGGGTCCTCATGCAGGCTTGCTTGCTGATGGACTCACTCACTCACTCTGAGCTCCAGTGCTAGGGCAGCAGCTTGAAAGATGCCAGGAACATATGGTGAGGAATTGAGTTGTCATCCGGGTAAGGGCTGAAGGGGCAGCTTTCTTCCAGATACAAATGCTGACGAAGGACATTGTTCCTTTGTTGAATCCCTCCCCCACTCAGATTACAGACACAGGCAGCTGCCATATCTGAGTCTCCATCAACCTGGCTTATGTGGTCACCCCACCCTGGTGATTCCCTGAGATCCTGTCCCACTCAACTTGCATTTCCACTCAAGCCCAGCACTAGTGGAAACTGGCCTCAGTTTGCAGCTTGGACTCTCAAGGTACATCCAAGCACAGTGTGGGTGGGGGCCATCTGCAAATTTCTTAGTGGCTCATGTGAGGTGGCCCTGGGCAGGACAGTCTATAGCTGAACTTGACCTATGGTAGGGCCCCGCCCATGAGGCCCCAGCCTGCATGTCAGGTGGTCAGCTTGAGTCTGAGAAGGAGTAACACCCGGGGTCACATGCAAGAATAACACACCCAAAGGACAGACACGGCAGGCGCCGAATCCCTGCAAAAGTGAATTCTGCTCTGTAAGGTCAGCCCCTACACCATGGCTTCTCCACTGTAGTAACTGGACAATTTTTACAACCAATCAACCTAAGGATTAATCTCTCCTATTAACATGCAAATACAACCAAGGCTCAACTACAACAGGGGACACACACAACCTATACAAGGCACACAGCTGGAGCACCTGACTCAGGTGAACATGGAGACTGTGCCACTGGGCCCCATAGAACAACTACCACATAAAGCCATTCTGCTAAGATCAGGAGACATAGCACCTCTGCCTAATACATAGAAACAAACACAGGGAGGAAGCCAAAGTGGGAAGACAAAGGAACATGTCCCTAATGAAAGAACAGAACTAAACTCTAGAAAAAGAACGAAACAAAATGGAGACAAGCAATCTATCAGATGCAGAGTTCAAAACACTGATTATAAGGATATTCAAAGAACTTTGAGAAAGAGTAGATGAACTCAGTGAGAACTTTAACACAAAGATAAAAAACATAAAAGTGGATATAGGAAACATAAAACATAAAAAAGAACCAGTCAAAAATGAAGAATAGAATAACTTAAATGAAGAATACACTAGAAAGAATCAACAATTGATTAGTTGAAGCAGAGGATCAAATCAGAGATTTGGAAGACAAGGTAGCAGAAATAGGAATAGCAACAAGAAAAAATAATGCAAAATATGAGTACAGTTTAAGGGGCCTCTGGGACAACATCAAGCATACCAACATTAACATCATAGGGGTACCAGAAGAGAGATCAAGGGATTGAAAACCTATTTGAAGAAATGGTAATAGAAAACTTCCCTAACTTGGTGAAGGAAACAAACATACAAGCTCAGAGAGTCCCAAACAAATAAACGCATAGAGCCTCACTCCAAGACACATCATAGTTAAAAGACAAGCAAGAAGAATCTTAAAAGTGGCAAGAGAAAAGTGGTTATTTACCTACAAGCGACCTTCCATAAAACAGTCAGCTGATTTCTCAATAGAAATTTTTCAGGACAGAAGAGATTTGCATGAAATAATCAAAGTGATGAAAAAAAAAGGATATTCAACCAAGATTATTCTACCCAACAAAGCTATCATTTAGAGTTAAAGGCAACATAAAGAGTTTCCTAGACAAGAAAAAGTAAAAGGAGATTATCATCACCATACCAACGTTATAGGAAATGTTAAAGATACTTCTTTAAGAAGGAGAAAAAAAGAAAAAAGAGAAAAATGTGAATAATGAAATGGCCAGAACTTCAAAACTAGCAACAATTGCTTTACATGTAAATGGATTAAATGCTTTAATCAACAGATAGGGTGGCTGAATGGATAAGAAAATAAGATCCTTACATATGTTGCCTACAAGAGACTCACTTCATATTAAAAGACACACACAGACTGAAAGTAAAAGAATAAAAAAAAAAGATGTTTCATGAAAATGGAAACAGGCAAACAAAAAACTGAGATAGCAATATTTATACAAAAAACTGAGACAGCAATATTTATACAAAATAGACTTCAGATCAAAGACTATAACAAGAGATAAAGAAGGACCCAATTATCTCCCTTCTGGGTATTTATTCAAAAATCCAAATCATTACTTGAAGGAACATGATAATCAGTACGTTCATATGTTCATTGCAGCAGTATTTACAGTAGCCAAGATATGGAGGCAACCTGCGTGTTCAACAGTGGATGAATGGATAAAAAAGAGGTGGCACATATATATAATGGAATGTTACTTAGCCATAAAAAAGAATAAAATCTTGCCATCTGCAACAACATGGATGGACCTAGAGGGTATTGTGCTTAGTAGAGTATGTCAAACAGAGATAGAAAAATGTCATATGATTTCACTTACATATGGGAATCTAAAGAACAGAATAAATGAGCAAACAAAACAGAAACAAACTCATAGATACAGAAAACATTTTGTTGATTGCCAGATGGGAGGTGTTTAGGGGTGAGTGATAAAGAAGATGTGACTAAGAAGTACGATTGGTAGTTATATGGAGATGTAAAGTATAGCATAAAGAATATAGTCAATAATATTGTAATATCTCTGTAGTGTTAGATAGGTAGGAGATTTATCAGGGTGATCACATTGTAAGTTACATAAATGTCTAGTCACTATATTCAATGTCTGAAATTAATATAATGTAATGTGCCAACTGTAATCAAAAAATAAAAAAAATTAAAAAATAAATAGAGGAAATAATGAATAAATGAACGAATTCAAGAGACTTGAACATTTTCTAAGACACAGATAATATTTATAAAATTTAATTTAAAAATGACAAAGGAGGCAAGAGTATATGATGGAGTAAAGACAGTCTCTTCAATAAATGGTGGTAGGAAAATTGGACAGATACATGCAAAAAAAAAAAAAAACCTAGACCACCTTCTTATACTGTATACAAAAATAGACTCAAAATGGATTAAAAACTTAAATGTAAGACCCGAAATCATAAAATTTCTAGAAGAAAACATAGACAGTAAACTCTCTAATATTACTAACAGTAATTTCTTTTCAGATATATCTCCTTGGGTAAGGGAATTAAAAGAAAAATTAACAAATTGGACTACAATCAGACTAAAAAGTTGTTGTACAGCAAGGGAAACCATCAACAAAACAAAAAGACAAGCAACTGCTTGGGAGAAGATATTCACTTATAATACATCTGATAAGAGGTTAATATCCAAAATATATAAAGAACTCATACAGCTTAACAACAGATAAACAAACAATCCAATTAAAAAAATGCGCAGAAGACCTTAACAGATATTTCTCCAAAAAGGAAATACAGATGGTCACAGACATATGAAAAGATGCTCAAGGTCACTAATTATCAGAGAAATGAAAATTAAAACCACAATGAAATATCACCTCAGACTGTCAGTATGGCTATCCTCATTAAATCAAAGAACAACAGATGTTGGTGAGGATGTGAAGAAAAGGGAACTCTCATACACTGTTGGTGGGATTGCAAACTGGTACAGCCACAATAAAAAACAGTCTGGAGGTTTCTCAAAAAAATTTAAAAATGGATATACCTTTTGACTCAGCAATTGCACTTCTGGGTATTTATACAAAGAAAACTGAAACAGTAATTCATAAAGATCTATGCACCCCTCTGTTCATGACAGCACCATTTACAATAGCCAAGATATGGAAGCATCCTAAATGCTCATCAACGGACTTAGACAAAGAAGTTATGGTTCAAATGTACAATGGAATATTACTCAACTGTTAAAAGAATGAAATCCTACCACTCGCAATGACATGAATGGACCTAGAAGTTATTATGGTGAGTGAAATAAGTCAGACAGAGAATGTTAAATACCATATGATTTCACTTATATGCAGAATCTAAGGACCAAAAAGAACAAACTAATCAAAAACAGACCCACAGAGTTAGAAGACTATCTGGTGAGGGCCAGAAGGCAGTGGGGTTGTAGGGCTGGGAGAATGGAATGAAGGGTTAAAGAAGTACAAATTAATAGTTGATAGATGGTCACGGGGATAGGGAATATGGCATAGGGAATGCAGTTAGCATTAATGTAATGGCTAGGTGGAGAGCCAGAAGGGAATAGAGCAATTATTGAGATCGTTTTGTAAACTACATAAATGTCTAATCAATGTACTGAATATTTGAAACTAATAAAATAAAATAAATATTCTTGGAAAAAAATGATATATGTATGTGTGTGTGTATGTATGTATGTATAAATAAATAAAGAGAGAGAGAGAGAGAGAGAGAGAGAGAGAGAGAGAGAGAGAGAGAGAGAGAGAGAGAGACCCAGATTTACAGATGTCTACACTTCTTTCTAGAGTACCATGTGCTTGGCAAGCCCTGTGTCTTCCATAACATCTCATTCATCTCATATGCTGTGAACCACTGAAAAACCTCCAGCTTGAGCCTCAATCTCAACATAACCCAACCTGAACAATGCATGTCAATACCATCTTTTCCAAACTATGTTGTCTACCTTCATGGATGGGAACAGTTTATCTTCTCCTGGTCATATTTTTTTTTTTTAATATCTACTTCTCTATGTAAGTTTTTATACATTTTCCACTTGATTTAACCCTAACTTTCTAGTATGTTATACTATATGATAAAGCAAATACCCCATTTATTACTCTTTAGCAAAAATATGTAGGACCTTATGCTTTTTTTTTAAAGAAAAAAATTAAAAAAATATATGTCAGATCTACTTGAAATTTCTGTAGAACTAGGGGCTACTACTTAGAATGCCCCCTTTCACTTTTCTGTGCACATGATACAATTGATCCTTTAGTTTCTAGCAAGAACAAAGGAAGTTGGGGATCTTGTTGCCTTAGATTTTGATCTGCTAATCTTTCATGTACAGTGCCTTTTTTCACGCTGGAATATTTTCCCAGACAAACATGTCACTGTGCTAAGAGAGCAATTCTTGTGTTACTATCATATGATAAAATGCTCTTGCAGCCTGAAACTTAATAAAACCAGTGTTAATAACTAATTCTGTAATTAAATAGTATCATATTTTGTTCATTTTCACTGATGTTTATAGTATGTGTAAACATCCTCTTACATTTGTATTATTTTTTCTGTATGTATTTTGAGCTGTGTATTTTGAAGTATTTCATTTACTTTTTTTTCTTGAAAGACTTCTTTAAGATTACTCTTCAGCTATTGAATCCCTTCAATGTTTTCTAGAATGATATAGATGTAGTCATCTTTTTTAAAAACATATTTAAAAAAAAATGTGTCATTGGAGATATGGGCTAAGTACTTGTGCTCTCTGTCACATTGAATTAATCAAGTTTTCTATAAACATCATAATTTAAGTGATTTTTCTAACTGACTATTTTATATTGTTCTCTTGTGATCAATAAGATAGAATTTGAAATAAACCTTATTTCTCTTCTTTCTTTTCGTTCCCCTCTCTGGGTTTTAGTAAAGTATAATGGAATTTAATTCTTTGATCATTATTAACTTTTTTTCTGAAACATTAAACAAAGACATTAAATTTTACATGTACATTCAAAATAATTATTTGGAGTTAGCTATATAATTCAAAAATAATATTTTAAAATTAAATTCATTAGGATGAGATTGGTTAACTATATTATATATAAGTTTACAATATTATATATAAACTTATATATTATATAAGTTTCAAGTGTACAATTCTATAATACATGATTTTTATTATATTATGTGTTCACCACCCAAAGTCATATCTCCTTCCATCACCATATATTTCACCCTTTTTATTCTTATGTAACTCCCCTTCCTTTCCCTCTGGTAACCACTAAACTATTGACTGTGTCTATGAGTTTTCATTTGGTTTGTTCATTTGTTACTTTTAGCCTTATATCCCACATATAAATTAAATCGCATGTTTCTGAATTTTTTTCTGTCTGACTTATTTCATTTAGCATGATAATCTCAAGATACATCCATGTTGTCCCAAATGACAATATTTCATCTCTTATTATGGCTAAGTAATATTCCCTTGTATATATGTACCTCCTCTTCTTTATGTGCATTTTATCTATTTTTTATTAAATTTATTGGGGGTGACACTGGTTGATAAAATTATATAAGTTTCAAGTGCACAACTCAATAATACATCATCTGTATATTTCATTCTATGTTCACAACCCAGGGCTGAATCTCCTCTGTCACTGTATATTTGACCCCCTTTACTCTTGCATACCTCTCCCCTCCCCCTTCCCTCTGGTAACCACTAAACTGTTGTGTGTGTCCATAAGTCTCTACTTGTTTGTCTTGTATGTTTGTCATGTTCGTTGTTGCTTTTAGTTTTATATCTCACATATAAGTGAAATTGTATGGTTCTCAGCTTTTACTGTATGACTCATTTTCCTTAGCATGATAATCTCAACATCCAACCATGTTGTAGTAAATTAAGTATTTCATCTTTTCTTATGACTAATATTCCATTGTATACATGCCACATCTTCTTTAACCAATCATCTATCAAAGGTCACTTCAGTTGTTTCCATATCTTGAACATTGTAATTAATGCTGCAATGAACATCAGGGTGTATATAGTTTTACACATAAATGTTTTCAAAATTTTTGAATAGATACCCAGAAGAGAGATTGCTGAGTAATATGGCAATTCTATTCCTAATTTTTAGAAGAATCTCCATACTGTTTGTATTGTGGCTGCACCAGTTTACATTCCCACCAGCAATATATGAGGGTTCCTTTTTCCCTACCTCTCCAATATTTGTTATTACTTGTCTTGTTAATGACAACCATTCTAACAGGTTTGAGGTGGTATTTCATTGTGGTTTTGATTTGCGTTTCCCTAATAGCTAGTAAAGTTGAACACCTTTTCATATGTCTGTTGGCTATTTGTATGTCTTTTTGGGAGAAGTGTCTGTTCAGGTTCTCTGCTCATTTTTTAATTGGATTGATTTTTGTTGTTGTTGAGTTGTATGAGTTCTTTAAATATTTTGGATATTAGCTTCTTAGCAGAGGCATTGTTTGCAAATATTTTCTCCTACTCAAGGGTTGCCTCTTTTTAGTTTGTTTGTTTCTTGTCAATAACAACAACAAAAAAATTCTTTTGTTATTTCTTTGCTGTGCAGAAGCTTTTTAGTTCATATGGTTTCAATCCTTTTAAATATATTAAAACTTGTTTAATGGTCCAGAATATGGTCTTCCTTGGTGAATGTCCCCGATGCTCTTGAAAACACTATGCTTTCTGCTATTGTTAGGTGGAAAGTTTATGTCAACTAGGTCACGTTGGTTGATAGTGTGTTTCAAGTCTTTTAGACATCAAAGGTTTCTTTTATCTTCCTCTTGTAATCCCTCTGCATCTTGTGACAAAATATTCAGCACCAAACCACAAGCAATAACTGAATTATCTGAGCTTTTTTGAGAAACCTCCATACCATTTTCCATAGTGGCTGTACCAATTTACATTCCCACCAACAGTGTATGAAGGTTCTTTTTCCCCCATAACCTCTCAAACACTTGTTATTACTTGTCTTGTTGATAATAGCCTTTCTAACAGATGCGGTTTTGATTTTCATTTCCCTTATAGCTAGTGAAATTGAGCATCTTTTCACATGTCTGTTGGTCATATGTATGTCTTCTTAGGAGAAGTATCTGTTCAGGTCCTCTGCCAATTTTTAAATTGGATTTTTGTTGTTGTTGAGTCATATAAGTTCTTCACATATTTTAGATATAGACCCTTTAGCTGAAGGGTTGTTTATAAATATTTTCTCCGATTCAGTTGATTGCCTTTTTGCTTTGTTGGTGGTTCTTTTTTGCTGTACAGAAACTTTTTAGTTTGATGTAGTCCCATTTCTTTATAAAAATAATTTTAAGACAATTTTTTTCATCATGTTTTGAGTTCTTCATTAGGATTAATTTTTTATTTTACTCATATAATTTGTTTCATAAAGAGAGTTATGTGGCATATTCTTTGAGTTTTTGAATATTCAAATATTGATTAATTTTTCACTTATTGGGGTTTGATAATTTGCTTGAATAAAAAAATAGGATTATCTCGTTACTTCAAAATTCTGAAGTATTTTTCCACTGTATCGAACATGAGGTATCTGAAGCCAGTGTCATTCTCTTCTTTGTAAGTAACCACTATTTTATTTTAAACTTTGTAAGATATTTCTTTATTCTTAGAATTTAGAAACAACACCAGGATGAGACTGAGATCAAACACCTTCAATAACTCTGAACACTATTCTCTGAGTCTTCTATATTATAAAAGTAGAGGGTTTTTTTTTTTCCAAATATTTCTTTCTCTGAAATCTTAGTATATGGCAAATCTTTTGGAACTAGATGGGCTATGAGTAAATGTCAGCTGAATTCCTATATGAAAACAAAACAAAGGAATAGTATCTCAACTGTCTTCAGGCTGCCACAGCAAGCATCAATGAAAGGAACAAAAATAAAGACACAATGCAATAATTAATTTTCCCATGAATCTCTAGTCTCCTGGAGTCACTTCTCTGCCTTCAATGAAACTGTTCTCTAAGAGCCACCACCAAGGGGACACCAGTGCTCCCAGGCCATGGACTGTAAAAGAAAGTCTGCCTGACTGCCCTTCTTACACAGTCTGAAGCTTGCCCACTGACCTGTAGACACATTCAAGTCATTTGGGTAGGTTGGAGATTCAAAGTCCCTGAGATTACTTTATAGACCCTCTCATACAACAAGAGTGAAAATATGCCTATCACTTCACTACTCCCAGGTCAAGGCCAGTCATGGATTCCCATTAACATTGACAATTGGTCTGACTATGGAAACTGAGAAAAAAGGCATTTTTCTTAGCTTATCTGATAATCTGTATTGCCATTGCTGCTCCTTTTCCCTATGGATTATGAAAATTAAATAGCTACAGTCAAAGCACCTAGTGTCTCTGATGATTATTTTGTAAAGAGAAGAATTAAGAGACAGAAGGGAGTCTAAGGGGACAGGGAGAACAGACAAGGCAATGAGAAGAGTGAAAGTAGGCTCCAGAGAAAAATAGAGAAATACAGAGAAGACCAAGAAGACAAAGAAAGGAAGAAGAGTGGAAGACAAAGAAAGGAAGGTTGGGAAGCAGAGTGGAAGAAGAGAGGAACACAAATAGATAGGGAGAGAGAAGAGTGCTGGAAAGGACACTGGGCAACACTGAGGACCTTGCATCACTTCTTTTTACAGAAAAGGACATTGAGAACTCAAGTGTAGACTTGATTTCTGTAAGGTCAAAAGGTACTAAATTTTCCAATCAGACCACAGACTACAACTTTGTCAAAAGCTAGGGCTTCTTTTTATAGTTCTTAGTGCAATAGGAGATGTCAGGAGGCTGACAGGAGCAGGAAGAAAATCTAAAAGCCAGATAGTGGGAGAGATGGAGGGGAAATGAGAGACCCTGTGGGAGGCCTGTGGTTGAGGGAGGCAGTAGGGTTTCTCTGACAGGGAAGTGAGTAGAGGGAGAGGCTTGTCTGTTTGTGTAGCAAGGGAAGTTAGATAAGAGTGTGAGAGGGTTTGTAGGGAAGCTGATATCTGAGTTTGAGGGAAACTTGTCTGCTGAAGCATTATTTGCCTAACAGAGCTTCAATGCTGCTCTTGCTGACCCTGCTCTTCAAGGAACTTCTCTTCCATGGGGCAAGCACAGTGGGTGAGAAAAACCAAGGTGGGAAGATACCCATGGTTGGGAATAGCCGAGGGGGAAGAAGTTCTAGGGAGGACATGGGGGCAGCGAGTAATGCTCCTGCTGGGTACTCTTGGAATCTGCATGCCAGGCTAGTATCCTTAGGCAAAGTATCCTTGCCCCCAGTCTCAGTTTCTCTCTCTGATTTTGGGGAGAGAAAGTTGGCCCAATGGGTAGGTGAAATGGGCATATGTGCAAACTGTATATCTATATCTTTCTTCTCTTATGTGGGCCCCTCTTCTCCCACCCTTTCATACTTTCTCACTTGTCATTTCTATCTCTCAGATCTCCAGGTTCTAAGACCCCATCATCTAACAACAGAAGAGCCCCTAACCTTCCATTTGATCCAGATCTCCTCCTTTGCCAACCACAGCTGGGCACACACCCAGGGTTCAGGCTGGCTGGGTGAACTGCAGACTCATCGCTGGAATGGTGTTTTGGGCACTATCCAATTTTTGTGGCCCTGGTCCCGTGGTAACTTTAGCAAGGAAGAGTTGAAGAACCTCCAGGCACTATTGCAGCTGTACTTGCATGCCTTCCCTCGGGTGGTGCAGGCCTTTGCCAGTCAGTTTCAGTTTGAATGTGAGTTTGTTTTTCCAAGATGACATTTGTCAGAGATCTCCAACCATTTCCCAAAGGGGAAGATGGTGTATGGGCTCTGATTATTACCCAGACTTTCTGACCTTGTTCCCTGTATCTTGTGGCTCACTCTCTCTCCTCTGCTCTATGCTTCACCACCATTTTCACTCTAACTTCCTCCCTACCATATACACTGAAGAACTTACATGTACATATCTCTTCACACTCCTGAATATATCCTTATGTTGTAGCTCCTCGGAATAGTTGTTTCCTTTTGCTCTTCTTCCGACCAATGCCAGCCTCAAACTCAGCCTTTCCCAACCAGGATCTACTCACCTTTCTCCCTGGCCTGGGTGATCACATGGACTAGCCTGTACCTAACTACTCCCAAGTGAGCTTTTCCTGACTGGTCTCTAATGTTTTTGACAGTCTTCCCATCTAGTCTCTTCATATTAATTGTTTCAAAATACCTTTGTTATCTTCACATTTTCTTTTCACAAATTTCTTCCCTCTTTCCCACCCCAACTCTAGTTTCCCATGTGATTCTCCAGAAATTTTTTCTTCCCTTAAATCTCTTTCCTTTTCTAGACTCTTTTCTTACCCTCCAAATAATTCATTCCATACTGATTCTCTTTTTCTTGTCCACCTCCAGATCCCTTTGAGATCCAGATATCATTTGGCTGTAGAATGCATGCTGGGAAGGCCTCAGGAAGCTTCTTAAATGGGGCATATCAAGGATCTGATTTCTTGAGTTTCCAAGGAAATTCCTGGAAGCCATCTTCAGGAGCAGGGAGTCAGGCTCAGAATGTCTGTAACGTGCTCAATCACTATAGAGTTATTAAAGAAATTGTGCAGATCCTTCTCAGTGACACTTGTCCTCGATTTCTGTCAGATCTCCTTGAAGCAGGGAAGGCAGAACTGGAACGACAAGGTGAGCTCAACTTTCTCTCTTCTCATATCCTTAGTGCTTTAACACTTGTATTTGAGTTTTTTACTCTTTATCATCACTTTGAAACACATAAGAGACTAGAGGGTGAGATGTGTATGTTTAGAACTGTTTCCAAGACAAGAGAAAGAAGAGAATATTCAAACTGCCAAGATACCTTAGTCACTAAGCTATGATCTAAAGTGCTGCTATAAATTTCATTTCTCTCCATCTTCCCCTCTCTCACTAGAGAAGCCAGAGGCTTGGGTGTCTAAAGGCCACAGCCCTGAGCCTGGCCGTCTGCTGCTGGTGTGCCACGTCTCTGGCTTTCACCCAAAACCTGTGTGGGTGATGTGGATGCGGGGTGAACAGGAGCAGCGGAGCACTCAACAAGGTGACATCATGCCCAATGCTGATGGGACATGGTATCTCCGAGTAACCCTGGATGTGGCAGCTGGAGAGGTGGCTGGCTTGGCTTGTCGAGTGAAACACAGCAGTCTAGAAGGCCATGATATAATCATCCACTTGGGTGAGAAAAACCGGGGGTCAACTGTGAAAGGATAGTCTTCCCATTGTCCTTGGGCTAATGAATGAGAAGCTGGAGAAATGGATAGGAATGTTATGCATGAGAAAATAAAGGTGGAAGAATCTAAATAAAAAAGGATGAAGAATGACAGCAATTAAATTTCAAGAAAACAGAAGCTGAGGATTAGAGGTACTAAAGAGAAAAGAAAGAACTTAATGATTTGATGAAAGAGAGAGGGATGGGGAGATCAGGGACATAGATTCAGGAGGAATTGAAATGAGGGCTCTAGAAAATACAGAGAAAATCTCTTAAAAGACTTCACTTCTGTGAAAGAAGAAGCATTAACTAAGGTAGAATAGGGAGTACTTTATAGGTTGACACTCTTATTTATCCCCAAACAGATGGATACTCCATCCTCCTGATATTGATCTGCTTGACTGTAATAGTTACCTGGGTCATGTTGGTCATGGTTGGCTCATGGTTTAAAAAACGGAGGTGAGAATTTTCTTATTCTGTTTCTTCAACTTCTTATCAACTCATTTTTATTTTCTCTATCTACTTTTTCTCTCCTCTTCCTCTCTGATCACCCTTCTTTGATATCAAGATCCTCTTCTTTTCCTACAGCTCAAATCAGAATATCTGCTCTCCTTATGTACCCAGCCCTGCCTTTTCCACAGAAGTCAACACCCAAGACTCCAGGAATTCAGGAAATCACCTCTGCTTGGTAAAGAAATCATGGCTCAAAAGCATATTCTTGAAGAAATGGAAAACAAGCCTAAACCAACTCTGATGACATTTGTTTTACCTTGTACATAAAATTCTTGTCTGCTTCTTCTTAAACAGGGTGCATACCAATAAGCAAAACGTGATTTTGTTAAAATAGCTTATTCTGTAAAGAGATTCTAACTCCTTTGAAAATCTGTCCCCCAACCCCATCTTCCAGCAATCTCTCTTCTGCTTTGGCCACATGTTCCCCACTATTAATCTTTCATACTCCGTTTCATACACTTATTTCTCCCCTGGATTGCTCAATTGAAATCTCTTATGTTCTCTTCAGATCTTCCTAAATATAGTCATCTCTTCCTACTCTAAACGGTAGTTTAGGTTTTTGCTCTTCTTCTTCTTCTTTTTTTTTTTTTTTTTTAAATCTCAATTTCTTGAAAGCGCTGTTTGGGTGTTTTTTCTTTTTTTTTTTTGTTCCTGATCAAAAATTTAACCCAGATTCAGGACCAGCTTCAAGGGCACGTAGCTTGTGCCATTGTATACATCTTAAAACTCTTAAAAATTTTTGAACAACAAATTAATTTTGTAGTAGCATTTTCATGATAGTGAATGGCCTCACAAATTATGCAGCTGGTTCTGTTTAATATAATATTTCTCAATAAATGTTGACTAAAATAATTTTTGTCAAATTAATGATGTTGTCTTAATTCATTCCTTCTTTGACATCTCCGCATCATTTTTCTGTGTTCTTATTAAACTGCTTTCTCTCTTCATTTGTCTCTCACCAGAGGTTAAGTAAGTAGGAAAGTTCTGCAGACTTCACAGTGATTGGGCGTTTGTGTATCTTTGGAGATATTTAAAGAAAAATAATGACATATGCGATATCTCCTGTCAAAACAAGGATGAATTTGAAATGGCATTCCAGTTTCTCTGAGATTGTGTATATGTTCATCTTGGTAGATGTGCATATTCAGTGGAGAAATTAATAGTTTGAACAATTAGGAAGAAAATATAGAGGTTGGGGATCATTTTGATGGGCAGAGCTAAGACAATAAAGAAAAGTGTGATTGGATTCTAGTTATTATTATTTTGATTTATTATCATTATTATTTATAGTTTATTTTCTCCTTATTTTTATATGCATTTTAAAATTATTTAATTACTTTAATAAAGATACATTTAAGTCTGTTGGAGAGCCGGAAGCTATTAAGATCAGAATTTGTACTGATGTCCAATTAACATTTTCCTTTGGATGAGATAACTGAACAGACTGTGCAGACTTCTTAGTGGAAGTTTTTATTTTCAAGTTAACAGACAGGATTTCTTGATTATTTGTCAAGACTATACTCTTACCCATTAGCAAGGTTTTGTGTCATCTCTTTCTCCATTGAGAGTCCAACACCTTTTGTATGATATGTTCAGACAGTCTATCTAGAGACAGGCCATTAGAGACTAGAGAGAAAGATGGAATTTTAATGAACTGTTTGGGACAATAAATAATAAAATGGTAACAGGCCACAGGAAGTAACCTCTATGAAAAGGAGGAGGCTCAGATAGGGACCTTTCAGTTTCTAGCACAAGTATGTAGTACAAATGTATTTCCAATGTTTTTTATTTGAATGGAGTTTTCTCTACAACTCTGTTTTTTGGTCATAATAATTCTTGAATTTCTAATCTGGTTCAAGTTAGCTTCTCTGGTCCCAAGTCAATTCTTTCCCCCACTGTATATTATGCTTCTATGACACTAGACTTGGTGAGGAGAGCAAAGGTGGAAGTAGAAGGACTAATTTCAAGCCTATTGTAATAATTCAAGAAGATAAGTGTAGTAGTAAACTATAGCACTTGAGGTGGAGGTGGTAAGTGAGACTTGAAACTGTGCGTGTTTTAGAAATAGGGCCAATAGAACTTGATGATAGATTTTAATCTGTTGTGTTAGAAAAACAAGAAATCGGGAATGAGTCCAGTTTTTTGTCTGGAGAGGCTGAAATTCCATTCATAATTTTAATTAGCTAAGATAGATAAGACTATAAAAGAGACAGATTTGGAGGACAAACAGAATTTGATTTTGAATGTTTGATTTAAAATGCCAGTTAAGATTCAGAATGTAAAGATCTAACAGACCATGGTTTAGGTCTAGAACTGAGATGTATCTATGCTAAAGACACTTATTTGAGGGCAATTACAAAAAGTCTGAGAACTACTATACAATGGTGTAGATAGTCATATGAACAAATAATTGGAATATAATGCTGTGATTGCTGGTTAGAAGCAAGTACTTTGTCTTGTGGGTTAGGTTGAAGACATAAAGGAAGAAGTAGCCTGTTCTTCCTGTTGGATTACAAAAAAAGGCTTTAGATATTTTATTTAAAATGAGAGTTGAAAGATAGTAAGTACATCAGGCCCACTCATGGAGGAAATCCAAATTCAGGAAGTAAGGCACAGAGATAGACAATATTTCAGTTTTGAATGCTGTAGGGACTCTCAGCATTTGAAGATATCTAAAGCATAGAGCTATTCCATTCAAAGTGTGGCCAAACAACAGGACAAAACTTAGGAAACATTTGTTACATTTGTCTCTGATGAGATATGTAATAATTGAAAGTAAATGTTTAAAAACTTTTACAACAATTAAACAGAGCAATTTTATATATTTTAATTGAATAGTGTAACAAGAAAAGGTCTTGTGTGGTTCTTTTTTATTTTGCTTCTTGAAATAATTTATTTCATCGTATTTTTCAAAATTATTGGTATGTAATAAATTTTGGGGGAAAATTAGTCTTTCACCTCAGGTAGATTGAGAAGCACAGACACAGAATATGAGGATGGAGACATAGCCTTTTATAAGAGTAGAACATAGAGGCCTTTGCATATCATGTTGCATTATTTGGATGTGATCTCACAGGCCATGTGTAAAATTTTATTAGAAAACTATATGTCAAGCATGTGTCAAAATTTATTAATGTAAATCAGCAAGTTGATGAAAAATTAAAGAACAGTGCAAGTTTCAGGGATGATATAGACTTGGAAGAGTGGTAAAGTTGGTAAACAGAACAGAATACTCATAAAATAAGAGTGATTATATTTTCATTTCAGTTTTATAAAAGCATCATGGACAAGTACTTTTTTTTTTAACTCAGAAAGTCTGTAGAAGGATGATCTGGGATGCCAGGTATGCAAACATTAAATCAGAAGACAATAATAAATAACTGAAGCAAATAATAGAGATATAATTTTGTCTAAAATTGAACTAACATGTTTCGCTCCCCAACAACTAACATGAAAGCTTAAAACTATGTCAAATGAAGACCTAAAAGAACAGAAATTCTGATTTTAAGCATTATCAGGGAATTTTTCCTTCAAGCTGTAAACAAATATGCTGATGGCACAGTTCACTCCTTTCTTGCTTTGGAGATATTTTGTTGTATGTTTTTGACACGCAGAATAGTTTTTCATGGGGGATGAGTTATAATGTTTTTATTTTAGAAAGATAACTATATCTGCAATGTAGAGGATGGATTTAAGAGGTCAATAAAATGACATATACAGTATTTACTGTGTAAATTGAGATAGGAATAAACTAAAGTAACAAGGATAGATAAATCTTGGCTACACAACCACCTAAACTAAATTAAAAATTAACAATGCATTACTGGAAAAAAAATGCCAGTCTGTGTTAAGACAAAGAAGAATTACTATTTATGGACTTCACTTTCACTCTTTCTTGAAACTGGACTGTAATCTTGTCAATAGTTATGGTATAGTATTAGCAGTCACTGTGAGGAAATTAAGGGGAAGCTCTGATCCTGTAGTTGGGGCCACAGTAAACTGTGCATCAGGACCATTACTATGGGGACAGCACTACTGAAGACAATATTGTCTTGAGAGGCTCTAAGATAACAGACTTGAAAGTATTAATAAAAACAATAATAGATTAAAGATGATGAATTTTACTTTAAAGAAATAAAAATGAGAATAGGAGATTTGGGATGTGCTAAAAGTAATTTTCCAAGTACTTCAATTTAAGCATTGCCTATAATAAAGATAATGGCACTTATTTTTAGGAAAAGTAAAAACAGTTTTACTAGAAAAGTGATAACATTTAATAAATAGGCTGATAAGAATAAATATGTCAGAGATAAATGGGAAAAAAGCTAAAGATGTTTGTGATATTTTAGTTTGAACTTGAGGAAATATGAAACATCAAAAGAGAACTGGCTACAGTAATTAATATTATTGTAAATGTCTACATTTGTCAAAAATATGAGAAACATTTTTTTCAAGAAAGAAGCTGTATTCACAATTCAAAAATTATCACTATCTTCAAAAGTGGATCCCCTTACCCAAGGAAGAGAATTTTAATGGCTGAATTAACCACTCAGCTACATGGAGGTTACTTCCAAATACATGTTTATTTCATGGAAAGTTGCCTCTCACTTTGAAGCTGAAAACATAATAGCTGCATCTTTCAATTTCCCTATGTATCTAACTTTGCCTGAAACTATTAAGTGTCTGAAATGACCTTTGCCAGAACATGAACCTAGATATGAAATGAGTCTACTTTGATATGATTGTTGAAGACTGCTTAACTTGCAATTTTGGAGAAGGGATTCTCTATTTTCTTTTTCAAGGTGAATGTGGACTAAATAGCAACATTTTTTATTTGTTCTTCATCTTGTTTTGTTTTGTTTTAGAAAATATAAATTCCTGAATTTTTTATTTACTTATTTTTTTAAAAATAAGGCCACCTGGAATACTTTTATCTTACCAAAACAAAAACAAAAACAAAAACAAAAAAATCTTCACTTTTCTGAGAGTAGATATATAGGTTCTACGAACATGCGGTGTTTATGTGGTGGTGAAGAAGTCATGCATTTATCTTTAGTGGAAAGATATTGGGTTAAGCTCAGATAATTCAGTTATTGCTTGTGGCTTGGTGCTGGATATTTTGTCATAAAATGCAGAGGGATTACAAGAGGAAGATAAAAGAAACCTTTGATGTCTAAAAGACTTGAAACACACTATCAACCAACGTGACCTAGTTGACATAAACTTTCCACCTAACAATAGCAGAAAGCATAGTGTTTTCAAGAGCATCGGGGACATTCACCAAGAAAGGCCATATTCTGGACCATTAAACAAATTTTAATATATTTAAAAAGATTGAAATCATATGAACTGAAAAGCTTCTGCAAAGAAATAATAAAAGAATTTTTTGTTGTTATTGACAAGAAACAATATAAAGAGGCAACTGTTGATTGGGAGAAAATATTTACAAACAACACCTCTGCTAAGGAGCTAATATCCAAACTATATAAAGAACTCATAAAACTTGACAACAACAACAAAAAAAACAACAATCCAATTAAAAAATGAGCAGAGAACCTGAACAGACACTTCTCCCAAAAAGACATACAAATGGCCAACAGACATATGAAAAGGTGTTCAACATCACTAGCTATTAGGGAAATGCAAATCATAACCAATGAGATACCACCTCACATCTGTTAGAATGGCTGTCATCAACAGGACAAGTAATAACAAGTGTTGGAGAGGTTGTGGGGAAAAAGGAACCCTCGTATACTGCTGGTGGGCATGTAAACTGGTGCAGCCACTATGGCAAACAGTATGGAGGTTCTTCCAAAAATTAGGAATAGAATTACCATATTACCTAGCAATCTCTCTTCTGGGTATCTATCTAAAAAATTTGAAAACATTTATGCATAGAGCTGTATGTACCCTGATGTTCATTGCAGCATTATTCACTGTCCAAGATATGGAAACAACTGAAGTGACCTTAGATAGACGATTAGTTAAAGAAGATGTGGTACATGTATACAATGGGATATTACTCAGTCATAAGAAAAGATGAAATACTAAACTTGCAACAACAAGGTTGGATGTTGAGATTATCAGGCTAAGCAAAATGAGTCAGACAGTAAAAGCTGAGAACCATATGATTTCACTTATATATGGGATAGAAAACTGAAAGCAACAAAGAAACATGACAATCATACAAGACAAACAAATAGAGACTCATGGACACAGACAACAGTTTAGTGGCTACCAGAGAGAAGAGGGGAGGGGAAAGGTATACAAGAGTAAAGGGTGTCAAATAAATGGTGACAGAAGGAGATTTAACTTTGGGTTGTGAACATAGAATGAAATATACAAATGATGTGTTATTGAGTTGTGCACTTGAAACTTACATAATTTTATTAACCTATGTCACCCCCAATAAATTTAACGCAAAATAAATAAAATGTAAATGTAAATTACGGGTGAAGACAAAGAAATCATGTAAAGAATGTTCTTTATAGATCACAATACGATTAAACAAGAAAACAAAAGTGGAAAACCCTTGGAAAATATCTGTATATTTGGAAATAACACTTTCAAATAATCCATGGGTTAAAGTTAAAATAAAGATTGGAAAATATTTTGAATTAAAAAAATAAAAACAATATATCCAAATTTGTGGGATGCAGCTAAGAGTGCATAAACAGAAATTTATAGCTTGAAATACTTAAATGAGAGAAAAGAAATGTTTAAAGTCAATGATTTAAGCTGTCACTTTAAGAAACCATAAAAAAAGGAGAGCATATTAAATTCAAAGAAATGAAAAGAAGGGAATATTAAAGATAAAAGTGGGTGAATTTACAAATGCAAAGAGTTACAAAAAAACAATTCAATCAAAGGTAGCTATCCCAAAAGATGAATAAAACAGACAAACATCATGGCAGACCTATAAAAGAAGGGAGAATATGCGAATTACTAATATCAGGAATTAAAGAGAGGGCATTACTAGTATTATGCAGATTTTGTAAGATGATAAGGGAATAATATAAACAACTTTATGCCAAGAAGTATGACAGTTTATTTTATTTATTTATTTATTTTAAAATTTTTAATTAAGTTTATTGGGGTAACATTGGTTAATACAACTATATAATTTTCAAATGTACACTATCATTTGACATCTGTATATTCTATTGTGTGTTTACCACCCAAAGTCCAGTTTCTTTCAGCTATCATATATTTGATCCTCTTCACCCACTTTACTCTCCCCCTAAATCCCATATTTACTCATCTACCTCCCCCTTTTCCCCTACCTCTCTAGTAACCACTAGTCTATAGTCCTCTGGTAACCACTAGCCTATAGTCCTTGTCCATGAGTCTCTGTTGGTTTGTCCTGCTCATTTGTTGCTTTTAGGTTTATATCCCACATATAAGTGATATCATGTGATTTCCAACATTTTCCCTTCTGGCATATTTCACTTAGCATGATTATCTTGAAGTCCATCCATGTTGTCGCAAATACAGTATTCTATCTCTTCCTTTGGCTCAGTAATATTCCATTGTATAAATGTACCACAGCTTCTTTAGCCAAGCATTTATCATAGGACACTTCGGTTGCTTCCATGTCCTGGCCACTGTGAATAAAGCTGCTATGAAAATTGGTGTGCAAATATCTTTTCGGACATGGGTTTTCAAGTCTTTAGGGTAAATACCCAGCAGAGGGATTGCTGGATCGTATGGTTTATCAATTCTTAGTTTTTTTGAGGAACCTCCATACTGTTTTCCATAGTGGTTATACCAATTTTAAGTCCCACCAGCAGTGTATAAGGGTTCCTTTATCTAGGCATCCTCTCTAACATTTGTTATTACCTGTCCTGTTATTATAGCTATTCTAACAGGAATGAGATGGTATCTCATTGTGGTTTGGATCTGCATTTCTCTAATAGCTAGAGATGTTGAAAAGCTTTCATATATTTGGTGACTATTTGTGTGTCCTCTAGAGAGAAGTGTGTGTTCACTTCTTCTGCCCATTTTTGATTGAATCATTTGTTTTTTTGTTGTTGTCATTATTGAGTTATATCAGTTATTTGTATATTTTGGATATTAGGCCCTTATGGAAGGTGTTGCTTGCAAATATATTTCCCATTCGGATGGTTCTCTCTTTACTATGTTGACAATTTGCCTGCTGAGCAGAAGCTTTTTATTTTGATATAGTCTCATTCATTCATTTTTGCTTTTACTTCCCTTGCTTTTGAGGTCAAATTCATAAAATCCTCTTTAAATCCAAGGTCCTTGAGTTTAGTTCTTATGTTTTCTTTTCTGCAGTTTATTGATTCCGGTCTTGTATTCAGGTCTTTAATCTATTTTGAGTTAATTTTGGTGTGTGGTGATAGACAACAGTCTAATTTCATTCTTTTGAAAGTGGCTTTCCAGTTTTTCCAGCATCATTTATTGAAGAGGCTTTCCTTTCTCCACTGTATGTTTTGGCTTCTTTGTCAAAAATTATTTGCCCATATAAATATGGGTTTACTTCTGGCCTCTCAATTCTGTTCCACTGGTCCGTGTGTCTGTTTTTCTGCCAATATCATACCGTTTTGATTACTATCACTTTATATTATAATTTGAAGTCAGGCAGAGTGATGCCTCCAGCCTCGTTCTTGTTTCTCAGGATGGCTTTGGAAATTTGGCGTCTTTTGTGCTTCTGTAAAATCTGATGATTTTTTGTTCTATTTCTTTAAAAAATACTGATGAGATTCTGATGGAGATTGCATTAAATCTGTATAATGCTTTAGGTAATATGGTCATTTTAACTGTTAATTCTCTCAATCCAAGAACCTGAAAGATCTTTCCATTTCTTTGTTATTTTCTTCGATTTCTTTTAAAAGGGTCTTATAGTTTTCATTAAATAGATCCTTCACTTGTTTTGTTAAATTTATCCTTAGATATTTTATTATTTTTGTTGCAATTGAAAAGGAATTATTTTTTCCACTTATTTCTCTGTCTCTTTATTATTAAAGTATAGGAACACTATGGATTTTTGAATATTGACTTTGTATCCAGAAACTTTACTGTATTTGCTTATTGTTTCTAGTAGTGTTCTTGTGGAGTTTTTAATATTGTCTATAAAGGGAATCATGTCATCCACAAATAGTGACAGTCTGACTTCTTTGTTTCCTACTTGAATGCCTTTTATATCTTTCTTTCGTCTGATTGCACTAGCTAGGACCTCCAATGTTATATTGAATAACGGTGGTGATAGTAGACAGCCTTGCCTTGTTCCTGATCTTAGAGGGAAGGTTTTTAGTTTTTCACGATTAAGTATAACATTGGCTGAGGGTTTGTCATATATGGCATTTATTATGTTAAGGTCCTTTCCTTCTATATCAATTTTTAAAAGTGTTTTAATCATAAATGGATGCTGTATCTTGTTGAAGGCTTTTTCTGCATCTACCTATATGATCATATGATTCTTATTTTTTAATTTGTTTATGTGGTGTATCACATTAATTGATTTGCATATGTTGAACCACTTTTGTGCCTCTGGGATGAAACCTACTCGATCGTGGTGTATAATTTTTTTAATATGTTGCTGTATTTGTTTCGCTAGTATCTCATTTAGGATTTTTGCATCTGTGTTTATGAGAGATATTGGTCTGTAGTTTTCTTTTTTGTGTTATCTTTACCAGGTTTTGGTGTCAGCGTAATATTGGCCTTATAAAATGTGTTGAGAAGTATTGCCTCCTCTTCAATATTTTGGAAGAGTTTGAGGAGAATAGATATTAAATCTTCTTTGAATGTTTGGTAGCATTCAGTGGTGAAGCCATCCGGTCCTGGACTTTTACTGTTTTGGTAAATTTTTGATGATTGTTTCAATTTCCATACTGCTGATTGGTCTATTTTGATTTTCCAGTTCTTCTTAATTCAGTCTAGGAAGATTATATTTTTCTAAGTACTGTTCCATTTCTTTAGGTTATTAAATTTGGTGTTTTATACTTTTTCATAGTATTCTTGTATGATCCTTTGTATTTCTGCAATGTCAGTTGTAATTTCCCCTCTTTCATCCATGATTTTGTTTATTTGGGTCCTTTCTCTTTTTTCTTTAGTGAGTCTAGTCAGGGGTTTGTCAATTTTATTAACCTTCTCAAAGAATCAACTCTTTGTTGTTTATTTTTTCTACCTTTTTGTTGTTGTTGTTGTTTTATTTTCTATTTTATTTATTTCTGCTCTAATTTTCACAAAAGTTTTGATATGTTGCACTATCATTATCATTTGTTTCTATGTATCTCTTGATCTCTCTTTTTATTTCTTCTGTGACCCAGTTATTTTTCAGTAGCATGTTGTTTAATCTCCATGAATTTGCGGTTCTTCCTGATTTCTTTCTGCAGTTGATCTCTAGTTTCAAAGCATTATGATCAGAGAATATGGTTGGTATGATTTCCACCCTCTTATATTTGTGGAGGATATTTCTGTGTCCCAGTATGTCATCAGTCCATTAGAATGTTCCACGTGCACTAGAGAAGAATGTATAAGCAGCTGTTTTGGGATGGAAGCCTCTGTAAATGTCAATTATGTCCAGTCGGCCTAATGTATCATTTAAGAATGTTATCTTCTTACTGATTTTCTGTTTGGATGATCTGTCTATATTCGACAATGTAGTACTTAGTTCCCCTACTACGATAGTATTTTGGTCTGTTTCTCCCTTTATTTCTGTTAGTATTTGCTTCATATATTTCATGGCTCCCTGATTTGAGCATAGATATTAATAAGTGTTATGTCTTCTGGGTGCACGAATCCCTTTATCATTATGAAGTGTCACTCAGTATCTTTCTTTACCTTCTTATTTTGAAGTCTATTTCATCCAATATTAGTACTGTTACTCCTGCTTTTCTCTGAATGCCATTTGCTTGAAATATCATTTTCCACCTTTTCATTTTGAGTCTATTTTTGTCTTTGGTACCGAGATGCTCCTGAAGGCAGCATATGGTTGAGTTTTGTTTCTTGATCCCTTCTGCAACTTTGTGCCTTTTTATTGGTGAGTTCAATTCATTTACATTTAGGATGATTATTGAAATATGAGGTCTTCTTATAGCCATTTTACCTTTTGTTTTCTGGTAGCTCGATGTTTCTCTCACTTCCTTGTCCTTGTGTTTCTGTTTTCTTTATTTTGGTTGGCTTTTTGGGTTTCCCCCCTGGTCCTTCTTGTGTTATGTTACATACAACAGTTCTGAATCTTTGGCGTGTAGTTACCATTATGAATATGTAAAGAATAGTTATATATATACAGTCATCTATTTTCTTCAGTGCGTGCCTTATCTCCATTTCCCTTTACAAATTTGGATCTTTGAATCCTCCTCTTTTCAGTCATTGTTATCTCAATTTGTTCCTATGTATGCTGAATGTTCATTACTATCTTGTTATAACAATACTCTTCTTATTATTTAAGCTTATAATGCCCTGTTCTTAGTAAGGGTTGCACTCCTCTAACAGTTTAAATTAAATAAATTCCTTAAAAGAAAGAGAGTAGTAGTAGCTATACTTAGACAAAGTAGACTTCAAGTCAAAAACATATGAGCAAGAGACAAAGAAGATTTTTTATAATGATAAAGGTGACATGACAATTGTAAATGCTTATGTACCCAAAATTTAAGCTCCTAAATGTATTAAGCAGAACCATATAAAAATGTATTAATAGGTGACTTCATTATCCCACTTTCAACAATGGATAAATCATCTAGAAATACAACATTGACGAACATGGAGAACATGGTGTTAAGTGATATAAAACAGTCAGAGTAGGACAAATACTGTATGATTTCACTCAGATGAGGTATCTAAAGTAGTCCTAACTCATAGAGACCGAAAGTAGAATGGTGCTTCTCAGGAGCTGGGGGTAGGAGGGTAGAGGAAACATGAGGAGTTCTTGTTCAATGAGTACAAAGTTTCAGTCATGCAAGACAAAAATTTTAGAAATCTGCTGAACAACATTGTGTTTATAGTTAACAATACTGCATCTCCTGGTATTTTTTTAACTACAATTAAAAAAAAAGACACATGTATAAAAGGTGTTTCTAAATGTGCATATTATTTGTTGCATTCGAGTAGTGTTATTGCAGTGAATGAATGTGTTCACCACACTGCAGTGCATTTAATACATGACGTAGAGACCCAAGTAGAAGAGATGTTTCTGAAAGTCCTAGTTGTGTATATAAATCAGAACTGTGTTATTTCAGTGAAAGAATGTGTTCATCACGCTGTGATGTGCACAATAAATTATGTAAGGACACTTTTTTTCTTTTTCTTTTTCTTTTTTTAAATAACATATGCATGGTTGTGAATCAGGAGTTGAAATACTTTTTCTTATTTTTTTTTTCTTTTTGAGAGTATAAAAGATTTATTGGATGAAAATACAAGCATGTGAAAATTTGACTACAGACTATTTTCTAGTGGGAAGCCAGCTGAATTTACAAAATATTTTATTACCATTCACAAACATGCTTAATATTTTAACTTTAAGTAAGATAATTGTGTGTGTGTGTGTGTGTGTGTGTGTGTGTGTGTGTGTGTGTGATTTCAAATAAGGGGTAGAGGGCTGAATGTCCAAAATGACAACTAAGAGTTGCCAGATACTTTTTAAGTTCTGGAAAGAAGTTTTAGGAAAGGTGCCTGCAATTGTGATAAGGCACCTTTTAAAGCATGAGGCAGCCTTAAAAAGAGCTGAGGGTCATTTCTTCTTAAAATCTATTTGGCCACAAGAAACTGGAAACCTTAGATTAGAGGACTTTATACATAGTATGAGAGGATTGAAACTGGGCTGTATGATGCTCAGAGTTTCAAGCGGACAACTTATTTGCTGGGATATTTTAATATGGGGTGAAAGTAATTAATATTGGTGAACTAAGATTATGTTAAGATCTCAGAAATTATTTATTTGTGATTTACTCAACTCTCTATCATAATACGTGGATACAATCATATCAAAATTTAATATTGTAGGCATAGTCATGGAGTGCTGAATTGATTCTATAATCGAGACCTATAACTCACACCACAATGAAAATTAATAACGTCATTCTCATTAGTGATATAATTCATAGGCTATTTGAATGCTTGACTATCTAAATTTAGATGACAATTAATTACAGGAAAACGAGCTTCCCAGTTTATGGGCCCATAGGAATTTGAGTTTTCTACCATTTCCTGCTTGACTAGAAGACCAGTGGTCTAGAGTTGTAAGTTTTAGTACATATGAATACAGGATGCCTAATTTTTGAATTCTAGAAGAAACAACAAATAACTTTTTTAGTATAAGCATTTCTTATGCAATATTTACAATATAACTTATGCTAAAATTATTTTTTTGTATTTATCTGAATTTAAAATTAATGTGTGTTTTAATCACAAATAGATAACTGTATCTTGTCAAATGCTTTTTCTGCATCTATCGATATGCTCATATGATTTTTATCCTTTATTTAATTGGTGTATCATATTAATTGATTTATATATGTTAAACCTTCTCTGTGCCCCCGGGATGAAGTCCACGTGATCATGATGTATAATCTTTTTAATGTATTGTTTTTGATTTGCTGGTATTTTGTTTAAGATTTTTGCATCTGTATTCATCAGAGAGATATTGGTCTGTAGTTTTGTTTTTTGTGTATGTTATCTTTACCAGGTTTTGGTATCAGGGTAATGTTGGCCTCATAAAATGAGTAGGAAGGTATTTCTTCTTCTTCTTCAATTTTTTGGAAGAGTGAGAAGGACAGATATGAAATCATCTTTGTATATAAATTATTTCATTCAATTGATGTTTGGGAAAAGTAATTTTTATTTCCCCAGCTTTAAAGAGGTATAATTGATATATAACATATGTAAGTTTAAGGTGCACAATGTGATGATTTGATTCACATATATATTGTGAAATAATTACTACAATAAGGTTACTTAACATATCTATCACTTCACGTAATTATAATTATCTTTTAGTTGTAAAACATTTAAGATCTACTCTTTTAAAACTTTGAAATATACAACACAGTATCGTTAACTATAGTTGTCACAATGAATACTAGTATACAAAACTTATTTATCTTATAACCGGAAGTTTGTACCCTTTGACCAGCATCTCCCTATTTATCCTACCACCCAGCCCCTGACAACCACCATTTTACTGTCTGTTTCAATGACTTTGGCTATTTTTAGATCCTACATATAAGTGAGGTCATACAGTACTTGTCTTTCTCTACCTGACTTCTTTTACTTAGCATAATGCTCTCAAAGTACATCCATGTTGTCAAAAATGGCAGATTTTTTTTAAATGGCTGAATGATATTCCATTGTATATATATGCCACATTTTCTTTATCCATTCATCAGTTGATGAACACTTCGATTGTTTTCATGTGTTGGCTATTGTGAATAATGCTGCAATGAACATGAAGATACAGATATGTTTTTGAGACAGTGATTTTATTTCCTTCAGATATATATCCAGAAGTGGGATTGCTAGATTGTATGGTAGTTCTTTTGTTAATTTTTTGAGAGTGTCAATACTGTTTTCAATAAAGGCTATATCAATTTACACTCCCACCTGTTCCCTGTGCTGACAAAACTGCTCACAGACTGCCTGGGAAGGGCTGGAACTGAGTATAGGGCTGTTCCCTTTCAATAACTCTGAGAGTACATATAGGAGTTTTTCACGCAAGTTCCTTGGGTCAGCAGCACTGCTCATGGACTGTGGCTGGGAGGTGCTGGAGCAGAATTTAAGGCTCTTTTAGGATCTTTGGGAGTGCAGACAGGAGTGTTTACTACTGGTCCCTGGACAGGCATGTTTTCTGGTGGACTGGCTATCAAGGAATTGCAACCATATATAAACAGGGCTCTCTCAGGATCTTGGGGTGTGCAGACAGAAATTTCACCTGTTTCCTGTGCTAGCAGGCCTGCTCCTGGAATGTAGGTGGAAGGAGTCTGGAGTCAAGTATAGGGTTCTTTCATAATCCAGGCATGCAGACAGAATGTCTTCCACTGGGACTCTGAATGCTCAGGACTGCTGGCAGCCTGGAAGACTGTGGATGTGAGGAAGCTGGAACTGTACATATGGCTCTTTCAAATGGGAGTGCCTTCTGCAGGGTCACTGTGCCAACATGCATGTTCTTGGACTGTGGCCGGAATGGGCTGAAGTGAAGTTATTGGGCCCTTTCAGAATCTACGGTCTGACCAAGTTCGGTAGGCTTTCTTCCAGGAGCTCTATGAGTATGTCTGAGAGTGGTTGGAGTAGGTTCATGGGCCACTTAAGAATCCACAGCCAGAACAAAGATCTATTTGTCTATTACACAATACACAGGTGAGTGTAATGACTCTGGGTTCCTTGGTGTACAGTGCTGGTGACAGACCCAATGCCACATGTGACTGTAGCTGAGTTCTCAGGAGTATAGAGCTGTTTCTGAGTTTGTAGCCAGGCCTATGTGAGAGTCAGTCACCTGGTACAAGCCTGCCTTCTCAAATGGGTTCTCCTTTGTCTTAGACTGCACTGGGATTTCATAATCTCCTACCTAATCTCAAATCCTACAAAGTCACTTTTGTCCACAGTAAGTGCCAAATTATTCTTTATGGAAGGAGTTACATGTGAGGGACATATTATTTGGTCATTTTGCTGACTTTGAATCTAAATAATTGGTCATTTTGAACCTAAAATTATCCTCTTAAGTGCAATTGCTTTGGAGAAAAACCTAAAATTTCTTGTCTTCAAGGGAAAAAATACTTTATGTAAAGGTTTTTCTTTAGACAAATCTGCATTTCTAAAGACAATAAAAGGGATTTGCTTTCATAACATTAGAAAAACATGCCAAAAAGTATGTTAGATTTCCTTAGATTCAAGGTATAGAACTAACTGTTGAGAGACAATTCTCCATGTGTCTCTCACTTTCCTGCTCATCTTGAGAGCAGAGACACATGTTGCTTTTGTTCCAGAATATATTTTCCTTAATAAACAGCCTCAGAAGAGAAGGATATTCTTGTTCTCTGGAGATAAGTGAGCTTATTGCTCATATAAAAGATTCAGTATATTTATGTCAAAGCAAAAATGTGTCAAACAATATTAAACAGGCAAGGAAGACTTTATTCATGAGCATTGTAATAGAAGAGAGAGACCACGACTCAGTCTGAACTTGGAAATACTGCCATTACAAAGAGAAATGATTCTTAAAGGATGGTGTGAACTAGTGGAAAAATACAGAGGACTTTAGGCAGTCTGTGTTTGCTAATTGACATTATCGAAAGGAAAAAATAAACTTCTCATAACTTTATGGCAGGAGGTAGTTTTGTTACTTGTAGCAAGGCACCCTTCAAATCCACCAAAGTTAGGCTCCTACCCTCCAACAGAAACTGAAATATAAGAATAATATCTCCCTTGATGATTACATTTCAAACAATGGTTCCTAGGTCCTTAAGAAAGACATTCCTGAGTTATAAAACTGATGAAAGGAGTTTAAAATAATTTGCATATCAGAGGTACAGAGAAATAATTTGCAATACAAATTTTATAAAGTAAACGCTTTAAGAAAAGGGATGTCAGAGATCTAGAGTCAGGAAGAAGCCTCCCTGAAATTTAGTCAAGCTGAAACATTAAGCCTGTCCTGGTCACTTGCTCTGGGTTGCTCTCCTATAACACACACTACTGTATGCTACGGTATGTCTAGGTGTCACCTGGCTTCTTCATATTTTCTTGTGGGAATTGAGGCTCAACATTAGTTTTGATACTCTGTCTACTGCAATTACTCTAAGTAATAAACTGCTCTTTGTCTTTGACCTAGGAGTCTTTCATCAACATCCATAAAATTGTAGCAGACTAACTTCTTAGCTTGCAACTAGTGTAAAATTTCAGAGTCCTAACCATTCTTCACACCAAACATGATTAATTTAATTAAGCAAAAATAATGGTTTTGGGGAGGCTTGTGACCAGTTCCTATACAAGAAAAACAAGCTCAATAAGTAAGCCATGTAAAAGAAACAGAGCAAGTCCAAAAATGTCAGCTGAAGGATCTTATTAATCATTTTTAAGGGAATTGTCATTGTACAGTTGTCAGCCCCTTTGTCTCTACCCAAGATTTTAAATCTTAGATGAAAGAAAATGCTTACCTCTTTGAAGTTACAACCCCAAACCTGTGGTCAAGAGGACTCCTTGTAATTTATTTCACTAATTGGCTTATATGGAATCAGAGAAAGATAGTTCTCTGAAGGAGGGATGCTGAACAAATCAAAATAATGACTCTCTATTAGATTTCACTGCTAGGTTTTTAAGTAAGCACACGTGTGTTTTCACACACAGAGCTATCTCTTTCTTTATCTAATTCCCAAAATATTCATCCTTAAGCTAATAAAATACTATATACCAAGCACTTCTGAGTGTTAGGCATTTTTCTAGTTAGAAGATACATTAGTGAACAAAAACAAGGAATTCTGCCTAATTGAATTTATATTCTATTGCTGAGAAAGAAAACTAAGCAAGAAACAGGACATACTAAAAATCATATAATATGTTAGAAAGTAATATGTGCTATGCAAGAAAAATGGAGCAAGGCAAAAGAGTGGAGATGTTGGGAGTGATGATTTTAAATGGGATCTTCAGGGAGGCCTCATTAAGAAGAGATTTGAGCAAACACATGAAAGAGGTGAGAAAGTTAACAGTTGGAGACATATCTAGGAAAAGAGCATGATAGGCAGAAACAGTACTCATTGCAAAGCTTCAAAAAGTGGAGCATGCCTGGAATGTTCTAGGAAGTCCAGGAAACCATGTACTGTAATGGAGAGATGGAGGATGAAAGTGGTAGCAGATGAATTCAGAGAGTTATTATCTATGAGAATAAAGAGGGGCCAATAAGAAGATTGTCTGGTAATCTAGCTTCATGCAGGTTAAGTATAATAGTATAATAGGGATAGATATTGACTATTGAATCAAGCAACATGAAGTAAAAAAAAAAAAATTATATTCACTACTCCTAAGAAAAGACTACCCCAAATCACAAATTAGCTGCGGTAACAACCTCTCAGTCATATTCATTCTTCCTTTAGTTTTATCATAGTTCTACTTATTATTGCAATATTACACAGCTGTCGAATTAGATGTTCAAATTAAGAACCACCATTACACTTTTTAATACAAGGATATGGAACACAAAATAAACTAAAAGTTTTTTTTTTTCTTTTTAAGTGAAACTATATTGGGGCTATGATCCTCACTTCTCTCACTTTATAATAGTGGTATAGTTGCTATCTATTTATGATTCATCTACACATTTACCATTGCCATGTTCCCTTACTTTACTTATCCTAGAATTTGGTTGACATTTGATTAAATCTCTGTTCCTGAGAAGTCATAATCCTTGGAGAAAATGACTTCATGGGATCGTAGGTGTCCTCTTTTATTGCCAAGATAGTACAATAGAGGATGAAAATGATTCTCAACATTCTCTCCCTTCTTTTTGTCTACATAATATAACTGTAACTTAATTTTCCTAAGGTTGTCAGGTAAGTCAGCCCAAGCAACACAGTAATTTCTATATTTCCTCATTTGTTCAATAGCTTAGGAAGCCCGAAATTACCAATTATTTGCATTAATCTGATGACTCCATTATTAAAGAAGCTTGGGCCCAGGTTCTAGAGGCCAGTAGAGAAAAGGCTGGGAAGAAAATATTTTAAGTGAAATTGGAGAATTTTGAGAATTGATTTCTATCTCACTCCCAAGTTTCTACAAACTCACCATATACCAATTAATGTTTCAGAACTTATGTTTCTTCTACAAGATGGTATAAGTCCTTTGTTACAAGACCTTTTTATCAAAAGTGGCATCATCCTGAGTTTTTGATAGATCATTCCAGCAAGTATAAGGCACAGTTGTGACAAACAAAAAAAAAATCAAAATGCAGTGTTAGTAAATATTGTTGGTATTCAGCAGTGAGTGAGAGTCAGGTAAATTTTTCAGGCAAAGCAAATGATGAGTGCGTAAATAGCTTACATCACTGTCAACAGAGCTGCTTTGTTTATCATCTCATTTGGTTCATAGTGGGCTGGCAAAGAAGGAGGATGACTGTAATCTCCAAACAGGTTGCCTTATCTCCTGGATTATTAACATTATTTTGTTTTAAAATCCTAATAATAAAATTTTATGTGGAATATTATTATGTTTATATTCAAGGACTATTCTTAGAGGTTGTTCCATCTATCTCTTTCACCAGTTACCTTGTTAACGATACTCTAATCTTCCTTTCAGTTCTAATAATTTGGCAAGACCATAGCAGTTTGGATTGTTTGGGAGTGTGTTGCTTAAGTTCCACATAATTGTGAATTTTCTAGTTTTCCTCATGGTTTTTAATTTCTGTTTTTATATTATAGTGGTTGGAAAAGATACTTGGTACGATTTCAATCTTCTTAGAATTTTAAAACTTGTTTTCTGACATAACATATGATCTATCCTAGAGGATGTTCCATGTGTGCTTGAGAAGAATGTATATTTTGCTTCTGTTGGGTCAGTTATTCTATTTATGTTTGTTAATTTAAGTTGTTTTAAAGTATAGTTCAAGTTCAATATTTTATTACTGATTTTCTGTCTGGATGATCTATCCATTGTTGAAAGTGGAGCATTGACATCCCTTACGACTATTGTATTTTTGTCTAATTCTCCTTTCATATCTGATAGAATTTGCTTAATATATTTAGGTGTTCCACTGTTGGGTGCATGTATATTTAGAATTGTTATATCTTCTTGATGAAGTGACCTCTTTATCATTATATAATAATGACATTTTTTGTCTCTTGTTCCAATTTTGATTTCTATTTTCATAGAATATCTTTTTTCATTCCTTTACTTTGAAACCATTGCTTAAAGCTGAAGTGAGCTTCTTGTAGGCAATATATAGTAGGTCATTTATTTTCTTATCCATTCAACCATTCTATGACTTTTCTTTGGATAACTCAATTCTTTTACATTTAGAATAATTATTGTTAGATAAGAACTTACCATTTTCATTTTGTTAATTATTTTCTGATTTTTGTAGTTCTTTGCTCCTTTTTTTCCTGTTTTGCTGTCTTCCTTTGTAAGCAAATTTTCTGTGGTTACATGTTTTGATTCCCTTCTCTTTATCTTTTGTATATCTACTGTAGATATTTTCTTTGTGGTCACCATGAGGCTTAAATAAGCATCTTATAGTTAAAACATTATTTTTACACTGATAATTGATTACATGTAATGTTTTACTCCCCACACAAATCTTATGTTTTTGATGTCACAAATTATATGTTTTATATTGTTTATCCATTAACAAATTATTGTAGATGTAATTTTTATAGTTTTGTCTTTTGACCTTTATACTAGAAGTAAGTGATTAACTATATTGCTGTACTAGAGTATTTTAAATTTGACCATATACTTATATTTACCAATGTGTTTTATATTTTTATGTTTTATGTTAAATATTAGCATCGTTTTATTTCAGCCTGAAGAACTTCTTTCAGTATTTCTTGTAAGGTAGTTCTAGTGGTGATGAACTCTCTTAGCTTTTGTTTTCTTGGGATTATCTTGATCTCTCCTTCATTTCTGAAAGGCAATTTTGCTCAATAAAGTATTCTTGGTTGACATTTTTTTCTATATCATCCCACTCTCCTTGCCCATGAAGTTTCTACTGAGAAATCTACTATTCTCTTATGAGTGGGGCTTTTTGTGTGTATGTGAGTAAATTTTCTCACTTGCTATTTTTAAAATTCTGTTTTTGTCTTTTATTTTTGACAGTTTGATCTCAATGTGTTTTGAAGAAGATCGTTTTGGGTTAAATCTTTTTGGGGATCTATGAGCTTCATGAACTGGATGTCCAAATCTCTACCCAGGTTTGGAAACTTCTAGCCATTATTTCTTTAAATAAGCTTTTTTGCATATTTCTTCCTCTTCTTTTTTGGGGAACTTCAATAATGTGTAGAATGTTTCCTTAGATGGTATTCCATAATTTCCATAGACTTTCTTCACTCTTTTTATTCTTTATTTTTAATTCTTTAAATTTTATTTTATTAGTTTCAAGAACACAGTACATTGGTTAGACATTTATATAGCTTATAAAATGATCCCAATAATTGTTCTACTCTCTTCTGGCTCTCCACTGAGCCATTACATTAATGCTAACTGCATTTCCTATGCCGTACTCCTTATCCTCGTGACCATCTATCAACTATTAATTTGTACTTCTTTAACCCTTCACTCCTTTCTCCCAGCCACCACAACCCCACTCCCTTCTGGACCTCACCAGATTGTCTTTTATATCTGTGGGTCTGTTTTTGATTAGTTTGTTCTTTTTGGTCCTTAGATTCTGCATGTAAGTGAAATCATATGGTATTTATCTTTCTCTGTCTGACTTATTTCACTCACCATAATAACCTCTAGGTCCATCCATGTCATTGCAAATGGTAGGAGTTCATTTTTCACTGGCTGAGTAATATTCCATTATATATATGAACCATAACTTCTTTATCCAAGTTTGTTTATGGGCATTTAGGTTGCTTTCCTATCTTGGCTATTGTAAATTGTGCTGCCATGAACATAAGGGTGCATAGATCTTTTTGAATTATTGTTTTGGTTTTCTTTGGATAAATACTAGAAGAGCAATTGCTGGGTGAAAAGGTAGATCCACTTTTAATTTTTTGAGAAACCTCCAGACTGTTTTCCTTTGTGTCTGTACCAATTTGCAATCCTACCAACAGTGTATGAGAGTTCCCTTTTCTCAACATCTTTGCCAACACCTGTTTTCCTTTGATTTATTGATGGTAACTTTTCTGACAAGTGTGAAATGATATCTCATTGTGGTTTGAATTTGCATTTCT
Organism: Pteropus vampyrus; assembly: GCF_000151845.1. Lineage (NCBI taxonomy): Eukaryota > Metazoa > Chordata > Mammalia > Chiroptera > Pteropodidae > Pteropus > Pteropus vampyrus. Next base: position 324,734 of record NW_011889496.1, on the reverse strand, counting down.
TTGATTATTAGTGACTTTGAGTATCTTTTCATATGTCTATCGGCCATCTGTATTTCCTTTTTGGAGAAATATTTGTTCAGGTCCTCTGCCCATTTTTTAGTTGAATTGTTTGTTTTTTTGTTGTTGAGTTGTATGAATTCTTTACATATTTTGGATATTAACCTCTTGTCAAATGTATCATTAGCAACTATCTTATCTCAATCAGTCAGTTGTCTTTTTGTTTTGTTGATGGTTTCCTTTGCTCTATAAAAACTTTGCCCAAGAAGATATATCCCAAAATAAATTACTGTTAGTAATATTAGAGAGTTTACTGCCTATGTGTACTTCAAGAAGTTTCAAGATTCTGGGTCTTACATTTAAGTCTTTAATCCATTTAGAGTCTATTCTTGTATATGGTGTAAGAAGGTTGTCCAGATTCTTCTTTTTTTTTTTTTTTTTTTGCATGTATCTGTCCAATTTTCTTTGAGTTCTTGGTAAAATTCGCCCATGAAGCCATCCAGTCCAGGACTGTTGTTTTTTGGGAGGCTTTTGTTTACTGATTCGATTTCATTGGTGGTAATTGTTCAGTTCATATTCTATGTTTCTTCTTGATAAGTTTGGGAGGTTGTATGTTTCTAGGAAATGTCTATGTCTTCCAGGTTGTCCAATTTGTTGGTGTATAACTGCTCATAATATTTTCTTATGAACCCATGTATTCCTGTAAATCTGTAGTTATTTCTCATTTCATTTCTGAATTTATTTATTTGGGTCTTCTCTCTTTTCTCCTTGATGAGTCTGGTTAAGGGTCTATCAATTTTGTTGATCCTTTCAAAGAACCAGCTCTCGGTTTCATTAATCTTTTGTATTGTTTTTCTAGATCCTATTTTGTTTATTTCCTTTATTATGTCCTTCCTTACATTAACTTTGGTCTTTGTTTGCTGTTCTTTTTCTAGTTCTTTTAAGTGTATGATTAGATTTTTGAGTTTTTTTGTTTCTTTAGGTAGGCCTGTATTTACAATGAATGTGTCCCATAGATTTTGAATCATTATGTTTTCATTTTCATTTGTCTCTAAGTATCTTTTGATTTCTTTCCTGATCTCATTGATAACCCATTTATTGTTTAGTAGCATGTTATTTAGCCTCCCTATGCTTGTGTATTTTACAGTTTTTTTCCTTGTATTTGACTTCTAGTTTCATACCATTGTGATATGATTTCTATCTTCTTAAATGTATTGAGGCTTGATTTGTGTCCTAACATGTGGTCTATCCTGGAAAATGTTCCATGTGCACTTGAGAAGAATGTATATTTTGCTGCTTTGGGGTAAAATGCTCTGAAAATATCTATTAAATCCATATGGTCTAGTGTGTCATTTAGGTCTGCTCTTTCTTTGTTACTTTTTTGTCTAGAAGATCTGTCAATTGGTATCATTAGGGTGTTAAAGTTTCCTACTGTGAGTATATTAATGTTGATCTCTCCTTTCATGTCAATCAATAGTTGCTCTAAGACTGTAGGTCCACCTATTCTAGGGCATATATGTTTACTAGGATTATGTCCTTTTGATGTATTGATTGCTTTATCAATACACAATGCCCTTCTTTGTCTCTTATTATAGCCTTTTATGGCTGTATTGAAATATAATAGACAATTAGTTGTTTGCATTTACATCATGCAATTCAATGAGTAATTTTTTCAATTATAGTTAGCATAGAATAATATATTAGATTCAATTATACAGCATAATTAGAGATCTATTTAACACACTAAGTAATTACCCCACTGAATCTAGTACCCCTCTTCCCCCTTGCATATTTATTAAAACATTGTTAACTATTTTCCTTATACTATACTTTATATCTCCATGTCTATTTTGTAACTATCCATTTGTACTTCTCAATGCTTTTGCTCGTCTCCCCAACCCCCATCCCATTTAGTAGTTCTCTAAATATTCTATCTATGAGTTTATTTCCATTTTTTGGTTGTTGTTATTTATTTTGTTCTTTAGATTCCACATGTATGAGAAATCATTGTTATTTGTCTTTCTCTATCTGACTTACTTAATTCTGCACTATACCACTTAGGTCCATCAAGGCAATATCTTTTCCCATCCCCTTTCTTTTAGTCTCTGTGTGTCTTTTAATCTGATGCGAGTCTTTTGTAGTTATCATATGTAGGGGTCTTGTTTTCTTATCCATTTTGCTACCCTGTCTTTTGGTTGGAGCACTTAATTCTTTTCCATTTAAGGTACTTATTGATAAGAATGTAGTTATTACCATTCTCCATTTCTGTTTTTGGTACATGTTTTTCTTCTTAAAGAAGTCCCTTCAACATTTCCTGTAATACTGGCTTGATGTTGATAAATTCCTTTAGCTTATTTTTGTCTAGGAAACTCTTTTTCTATCCTTCAACTCTAAATGATAGCTTTTCTGGATAAAGTATTCTTGGTTGTAGATCCTGGGTTTTCATCACGTCAAATATTTTGTGCTGAGCCCTTCTGTTCTGCATAGTTTCTTTTGAAAAATCAGCTGCCAGTTTTATGGGTGCTCCTTTGTAGTTAACTAATTGCTTTTTTTTTTTTTTGCAGCTTTTAAGATTCTCTCTTTGTATTTAACCTTTGCCATTTTAATTATGATGTCTTGTGTGAGCCTCTTTGGTTCCTGGTTTTTAGCACTCTCTGAGCTTTCTGAGATTTTATGTTTATTTCCTCCACCAAATTAGGGAAATTTTCCATGATTATTTCTTTAAATATGTATTCAACTTCTTATTCTCCTTCTTCAGGTACCCCTTGGCATGGATGTTGTTTCTCTTAATTTTGTCCTATAGACTCCTTAAACTATTATTATTTTCTTGGTTACTTTTTCTTACCATTCTGGTTGGATGTCTTTGGCTTACTTGCTCAGAGATACCCAGCTAGTAAGTGTTGGAGACATAATTTAAATTCAGATGTTTTCTCCTCCAACATTCATTCTCTTTTTATCACTCTTCCCTGTCTCCTTGGAATGTTTAGATGTAACTTACATACTTGATATACCAATATACAGAAACAATTTATAGGAGTACAGACAAACAATGAAATTCTAGAGGGGCAGGTTTTGTGCTCTTCCAATCTCATCCATTTCTTGTTCCTTCTCACCATATTCTTTCCTGAACCTCTCACACAGTTCAACCACTAACACTACTGGCTAAACTTTCTACCATAGAGGAAGCAACAATTTTGAATTGTTCAAGATTCTTATTGAAAACAACAAAATCTACTTCAGTTAGTTTTTTAAAAATTTTATTTTAATATTTATACATAATTTTTTAAAGATGTACATCATAATGATTTAATAAACATATACAAGGTATGTTATTAAAGAATATTAACCTTTATGATCATTAGGAAGACTGAAGGAGCAAAGTCAAGTCTAAACTCACATGAAGAAACCGCCAACATGCTTCCTCTCCCCCAACCAAATGCACACACTTCAAATAGAAAGCAAAGTTATTTTGAATGAGCCAGCCTAGTGCTTCTGCCACTGTGCTTGAATGAGACTGAATTCACTCTAATCATGAAATCTGCAATGCTTATGCCACTTCCTTATCAAGAATTCAAACTTGAAACTGCTGTTTTCATCTCAAACCCAGATATCTCTGAATCTTGCTGTATTAGAAGCCCTCTATAGAGCCTGGTTCTCATGTTGATGAGTTTCAAATCAAGCCTCATGTGAAAGCATGTGACAGGGCAAGCCTATGCCTCATGTGACCATCTGGGCTGCAAGAGAAATTGAGTGCTTGACTTATAAGTTGGGGAGGTGAGAACCATTATATGTGAATTATTAGAAAGATGTTATATAGCCATGAATATTACACATCTACTATAAACCCATTCAAAAGAGATAGAGTCAAGAATTACTCCTAGATGCCTCGCTCACAAAAGTAGGTGAATGATAAGGTCAACAAAGAATGGAGCACTGGAAGAGAAGTGCATTGGGACAGATAAAGAGAGTGTGGCTTTAGTGCGAGAATCATTGAGTTGGAGGTACCTACGATATATGTAAATGGAAATATTTAATTAAATATGAGCCTGGAACTTAGATAACAATTCAAAACTCCAGATAATAATATGGAAGGCATCAGACTACAGGAGACAATTGATGCTATAGAACAGAATGAGATGATCAGGACAGGGCATGTTTAGTGAGAAGTGGCATCTTTTGGTTGAAGCACTTAATTCTTTTCCATTCAAGGTACTCATTGATAGGAATGTAGTTATTACCATTCTTTATTCATGTTTTTGATATATGCTTTTTTTTTTTTTTAAGAAGTCCCTTCAATATTTCCTGAAATAGTGGGTTGGTGTTGATAAATTCGTTTAGCTTATTTTTTTTCTGGAAATATTTTTACCTGTCCTTTGTTTCTAAATGATAGCTTAGCTGGATAAAGATTTCTTGGCTGTAGATCCTGGGTTTCCATCACTTTGAATATTTTGTGTCATGTCCTTCTGTCCTGCATAGTTTCTTTTGAGAAATCAGGTGCCATCTTCATGGGTGCTCCCTTGTAGGTAACTAACTACTTTTTATCTTGCTGTTTTTAAGGCTCTCTCTTTGTATTTAATTTTGGGCATTTTAAATATGTGTCTTGGTGTAGGCCTCTTCAGGTTCATCTTTTCTGGGATTCTCTGAGCTTCCTGGGATTGTATGTCGATTTCCTTCACTAGGTTAGAGAAGTTTACCATCATTATTTCATCAAATAACTCTTCAACGTTTTGTTCCCCTTCAAAGACCCCTATGACCTGGATGTTCTTTTTTTTTTTTCATTTAATTTTGTCCCATAGGTTCTTTAAATTATTATTAAAGTTTTGGCTTATTTTTTCTTTCAGTTCTGATTGGGTGTCCTTGGTTTCCCCATTCTCAAAGTTGGTGGTTTGATCCTCTTCTTATCCACTCTGTTTATTTCATTTAATATACTTCTCATCTCAGGTAATGTGGTTTTCATTTCTGGTTCCCTTTTATAATTTCTATTTCCATTTTTATTTTTAATTTCCTTGTTAAAGTTCTCACTGAATTCAACCACACTTCCCCTTGGTTCATTGAACATTGTTATAACCAGTGTTTTGAACTCTTCATCTGTTAGATTGCTTGACTCCATTATTCCTGGATCTCTATTCTATTCTTTTGTATGGTTTCTGCTCCTTAGTCTTCCCCTTTGGCAGCCTTTCTGTTTCTGTTTCTATGTACTAAGCAAAGCTCCTAATTCCCCAGGTCTTATTAGTGCAGCTATGTGTCGTAGGTATCCAGTGGCACAGTCCTGAGAGGAGTTCAGCTTCAGGCCAGTTTTAGCCTCAGCCTCTGCCCCTCTGGGTCCACCTGTTAAGCTTCAGCAAGCAATTCTCAGATGCTGTGCTTATAGTTGCCTCAAGAAACCACACTAGAAACTGAGGCCAGCTCTCACCAGTGTGAGTCTTGGTGCTGCTCAGCAAGGAGCACCTGAATCCCCAAGAACACAACTGAATGTGGCTTGGGAGGGGCTGTGAGTTGGGGAGGAGGATTTTCAGAGAATATTCTAAGTAGAACAATCTCTGTTATCCAGTTTGATGATGTCTCAGCTATCGCAGTGCTGCGTTCACACACTAGGAGGAGAAAGAGCTCAACAGAGGAGCAATAGATACTGTCAGTACTTCTGCTCAGGAGAGAGCCTCACCTACAGCCATCACTCTGACAACTCAGTGTCCCCCTGTAAGTCCCTGGTGCCCCATGTGCAGCTGACCCAACACTGTTGTTCAGAGCGAGCAGGTCCATCACTGAGAAAGTCCACTCATGGACACACCCTCTCTAAGAGGTGACTGATGCTGCCAAAGCCTCAGCTTCTCAGGACTGGGTAGTCTCATGTCTTTGTCCCATCCTACCTTTTACTGTTGCAGGTCGATTAATTATTTCTCTCTGTAGTTGTAGTGTTTCTGTTCATCTAGATCCCAGGTGACTTCACTTCCTGTTTGCTCCATTTTTCTGTCACAACTTTGATTTGGTCACAAGGGGGATGAATAAAACCTCTATCACCTACACCATTTTTTTTACCACCGACCTCTCCCTCTATGTCATTTTGCAACTTGAGAGGTTTTTTTTCCTTTTTCTCTTATTTTTAGTAAACCTCTCAATTTATTTTAATTTTTATCAGCAAAATAGACCTGGTTTTGAGGCTTAGTGGTGCCCTTTTGTGTTTACTTGGAGATTAAACAATAAAAAGAGAAGACATTTCTGCATATTTATATTCTTGTAGCTTCTCTTGAACACCATTGTCTATTTAATTGACATATCCGTTTTTAAACAAAGGCCTGGACTTTCAGCAGCAGGATGTGGGTGGGAATGGGCATATCCCTCAGTGTTTGTGATACCAACAGATGGGGCCCCAGGCCCAGATCCCAAGGCAGTTGGGTGGGGATGTCTGATACCCAGGCAGGCTTCTTGGTTCCAGAGTTGGGATAATACTCTTCTTGCTTTATTTCTCACTTTTCTTTAATAGTTCTCTTCCTCTCTGTCTCTATACTTTCAAACTTCTCCCTTTCTCTCATCCTTGTCACTTAATTCCCTTCCTTTTGTTCCCTCTGTCCATGACTCCTACCCAATTCCCGACTTTGTTTCTTAATTCTTGCCACCTTTTCTCTGGCTCTTTCTTGATAACATCTTCTCTCTAGCTGAGGCAGTGCTGCAGAGAAAGACCCAGTCCACTCTGCTCCTCATGAGTAGGTCAGAAGGACTTGACTCTATAGTCATTGTTTTAAAGTCTATTTGTTCTAATATGAGTATCACTAATCTGGCTTTTTAAAAATTTCATTTCCATTTATGCGAAATATCTTTTTCTATCCCTTTACTTTCAAACTGTAAGTGTCGTTTGATCTGAAGTGGGTCTCTTGTAGACAGTATATGCATGGGTTTTGTTTTCTTATCCATTCAGCTACCCTATGTCTTTTGATTGGAACATTCAATTCACTTACATTTAAAGTGATTACTGATAGGTACATAGTTACTGTCATTTTATTATTCATATTTGTTATTTCTATTTTCTTTTTTACTCCTTCTCTTTTTACATAAGTTCCTTTAACATTTCTTGTATGCTGGCTTGTTGGTGATGAATTCCTTAAGTTTTTCCATGTCTGGGAAGCTCTTTATCTCACCTCCATTTTAATCAAAGTCTGGGTAGAGTATTCGTGGTTGTAGATTCTTGTTTTTGATAACTTTGAGTATTTCTTGCCGGGCTCTTCTCTCTTGCAACGTTTCCATTGAAAAATCAGCAGACATTCTTATGGGGGTATCCTTGTGAGTAACTAACTGCCTTTCTCTTGCTGCTTTTAAGATTCTCTCTTTTTCTTTGACCTTTGGCATTTTAATTATGATGTGTCTTAGTGTAGGTCTGTTTGAATTCCTCTTGTTAGGCACGCTTTGTTCTTCCTGAACTTGTATGTCTAATTCCTTTGCCGGGTTTGGAAAGTTTTCTGTCATTATTTCTTCAAATAGGTTTTTAATCCCTTGCGCTCTCTCTTCTCCTTCAAGTACTCCTATGATCTGGATATTGTTACACTTCATGCTGTCCCAGAAGTCTCTTAAACTATCATCATTTTTAAAAATTCTTTTTTTCCTTTTGTTTGATTATGCTACCTTGTCTTCCAGTTTGCTGATTTAATTTTCTGTTTCATCCAATCTACTGTTGACGCCTTCTAGTGTATTCTGCATTTCAGGTATTGTATTCTTCATTTCTGTCTGTTTCATTTTCATGGCTTCTATATCCTTTTATGCTTACTATCTCTCTGTTGATGTTCTCACTGTGCTCATCTATTCTCTTCTTAATTGTGTTAAGTATCCTTATAACCATTATTTTGAACTCTGTCTCTAGTAGGTTGCTTGGGTCCATTTCATTTAGCTTATATTCTCTGTTGTTTCATTTGTGGCATGTTTCTTTGTTTTCTCACTTTATTAGCCTCTTTGTGTTTGCTTCTAACTGTCAGGAATATTTGTTTTGTCTCTCAAACTTGGCCAGATGGCGTTATGTAGAAGGTGTCCTGTGTGGTCCAGAGGCACACTCTCCCTGATCCCCTTTGCTGGGGGCTCTGGACGTGTGATCTTTGTGTGGATTGTGTGTGATCTTCTGTTGTAGCTAAGTCTTGATTGATGTTAGTACACCAGTGGATGGGATTAATGTTCAAGCTGACTAATTGTGAGAATTGGCTGTACTCACAGGGTAAGAGTTGCTGTGTGAGGGCTGACCACACTGAATGTGATTTGCCCCAGCAGGCTTGCGTACTTTTTGCAACCATCCTTTGTGTGTACTGCTTATGAGACTAGTCAGGAGTTGGTCTGTTGTGGTCAAGTGCTAGTCTCTGGGTGCATTTGTTTTGTAGCCCCTTGAGAGGGGCTCCCCAGGAGACCAAAGCCAGCCACTGCTTTTGATTGTTCAAGGCTACCTGGTGGGAACTACAAAATGATCTGCAGATGGTTGTTGCTCACCCTGGATCTATAGGAAAGTGGAAGATACAACACTTAGGCAGCGGTCCAGTTATACCTCGTCCCTGATCTAGAGCAGTTTAACAGAGGGACCTGTGCTCCTCAAGATGTGACATTGCCTGTCAATTGGCCATAAATCTCTGAAACTGGAAGAACCTCTGGGTGATATGCATGTTGGGTGGTGCAGGGACCCCAGGAGTTTCTTGGCTCTATTGAGTAAATTTCCCCCTGCCACTGCAGTTTACATGCCAGCGCTGTCTCTGTGGCTCCCTATATAAGTTTCCAATTGTAGCAAGGTCAGTTGCTTCCCCACCTCAATCTTGTAAATACCAAAGTTCTGTTTAAGAATTACTGAAGCTCATGGGCATTAGTTTGTGGCTCACCACTGAACGCTTCTCCAAGATGAATGGGCATTACATAGACCACACGAACTGAGTGCTGTTATTTTCTGTTAAATTCATGAAACAGAGAAAGCACAGGATGGAACTGGGTTGCCTGGGAGCAGGCTTGCCACAGGTAATTTGGGGGTTAAGTGGGACATCATCTCAGTGAGGCATGGGACCATCAGGCCTACACGGCACCAAATTTGCTTCCAGCTCTGGGACTGCAGGCTCCGACCAAAGTCAGATATCACTGTTTGACTTACTGTCATCTGTAACGGGCCCATAAAAACCTGAGATTTGTCCAAGTGATACTATATCTCATGCTGGCAGCAGTGATCTTCCCATCACTGTTGCCCTGAACTTTGATCACTTCACTGGCTGTTGAGTACACAGAATGAACCACCCCAGAGTAGGGGCAGCTGCTTATCAATGTTCAGGGGACACTGTGTATTGGAGTTAAGGGCTGTCAGGCAAATAGCCTCAGTTTTCTGCAATTTCTGTTTCTGCACATTCCCACAGTAGTTACAGACCACATGGAGACAAGCTGCTGCCTAGGGTGGTCCCACAGACCTCTGTAATCCTCTCAAGAGATATTGCAGCTCGTACAGGCAGTAGCAGTCTGTCCAAAACTGTTTTCTCCAAAATGAGCTCACTGCCTTAGCCAAGGTCTGTTGCCTGCACAGATTGTACAATCCCAGAGAAAAGCAGGGTGGGAGAGCTGCCTATCAATGGGCTGCAGGCACTTTGTGGCTTGGATGAAATGGGATCTCAGGGAGACAAATGCCGTCAGGCCAATACAACCTCAGTTTGCTGTAACTTTTGTCTCGTGCATTTCCACTGTAGACACAGATCGCGGTGAAAGCAGCTGACACATGAGCTGTCCCACAGTCCTCTGTGGATCCCCACATGCGATACTGCAGTTGTTGCAGGCAGAAGATGTCTGCCTGCAACTGATTTCCTCCGATGCCTGCACTGTGATAACCAAAATTTGTTGCATGTGTGGATTGTGAGGCCAGTGGGGGCAGGGGATGGGAGAGGGTCAGGGCAGTGGGGTAGACTGTCAGTGGGCTGCCTGGGGCAATTTGTGGGTTGGATGGCATGGGGTCTTAGGGAGATAATGGCCATCAGATCAGTACAGCTTCACTCTTGCTGCAACTTTTGTAATGGTTTGCTCATTTCCACAAAAGTCCCAGACAGCAGCTGGTCTAGCTGTGTTCTGGGACTGGCCCACATATCCTGCCCAAGTTTGTGTTGGCATCAGTGATCTGCCTGAAACTGTCTCCAAAATGTATGCTCACAGTGCTTGCTGTCAGATGTGAATATTTGACCCTGAAGAGATGCAGGCCATGGTAGCCATCCCGCAACAAAAATCCCAGACAATCTGCAGGTTGGGTGGGGTGGGCTGATCTCCTTAAGCCAGTGCTACCTAATGGCTGCATGGGAGGGTTCTGCACGGTCGAGCTAGCACAGTCTATAGATCTCCCTGTAGGGGGTCGGACTAAGGCACAATGTTGGCTGCCCTTCCAGCTCTCGTTCTGCCACCAGGTAATGTAGTCTTTCCCATGTGAATCTTGTGTGAGCCTCTGACCTACCACTGGTGTCCTGGATTAGTGTCTGCAGGTGAGAGAGTCTGTGTCTGGGCCTTTCAAAGGGGTATCTAGGGTTTCAGTCTCCTTCTACCTCACCTATATGGCCAGAATTCCCTCTGTTTTTTACAAAGTTTTTAGAAATTCCTCTTCCCTGGGCTGGTACCCTGGGCTGGGGAGCATCCAAATGAGGCCAGGAACCCCATCTCCTTCAGGGGAGCCTCTACAACCTTGCTCTCCCTCCCCTTATTCTTCTACTATCTGCAGGTGTGAGTCCACCCTAAATCGCGATTTTGCCCCTCCTACTGGCTTCAATGTGGTTTCTTCTTTATATTATCAGATATACAAATTACGATCAGCTGGATTTTATTTGATTCTCCATGTTGATTATTTTATAATTTGGATGTATCCTGGGAGGAGGTGAACCTTGCTTTTATCTAGTCTGACATCTTCCTCAGAATCTCTTTATTTTTTTTAATTTTTATTCTCTGACTGGATAATTTAAATGACTTGTCTTTCAAAAGACTTCGCAAATTCTTTCTTCTGCTTGAATAAGTTGGCTTATGATGATCTCTATTGATTATTTTATTTAATTTGTTATATTCTTCAGCTCTAGAATTTCTGCTTGTTTGTTTTTTATAATTTTTTATCTAACTTCTTTTTTTGTTCGTGTTTTGTTTTCCTGATTTTATTGAATTGTCTTTCTGTGTGTTTTTTTTTTTTAAGTTTGTCTTTAAAAATTAAATTTATTGGGGTAGCATTGGTTAATAAAATTATTTAAATTTCATTTGTACAACTTTATAATACAACATCTGTGTACTTTATTGTGTGCTCACCATGTAAAGTTGAGTTTCCTACTTTAATCATATCTTTGTCCTCCCTTCATGCCCCAATCCCCTCCGCTTTGGTAACCACATTTCTGTTGTCTCTATCTATGACTTTGTTTGCTTGTTTTATTTGTATTAACTAACTTGATTTTTTAATTGAGCAAATAGCAGACTTCAGTTTCTTTGGGGTTGATTATTGGAAAATTATTGTATTATTTTGGTGGTGTCATGTTTCTTGATTTTTCATGTTTCTTGTCTCTTGTATTTCTGTCTTCACATTTGAAGTAGTCAACTTTTACAGTCTTTATTGACTGTCTGTGGAAGAGAAATACCTTCTGTCATCTCTGCTAGGGACTTTGAGGCTTTTTGAGGACTGTTATATGGATATGCTTTCCCCACACTAGTTTCCTCTTTAGGGGGAGGCAGCAGATTTCTCAATATTGTATTTTTTCTCTTAATCCTGTAAAGCCAGTCTCAGTGCTGACATCCTCTTGTTTGTTTACCTATTGTGAGGCTGAAGAATTATATACATAGGAGACAATGCTGAATGGGAAATAAAAATACCACTGTATTATCATTGGTTGAATTTAAGCCTGAAACACTAGTGAAGATTTCTCTGTAAGCTCATCTGGAATACATAATTTAGTTTGAAGTACTAACAGGTTTTGCTTTCTCACTAAAGACAACCCCAAAGTTAAAGATTTCACCACTTTCCTGCAAGTTACATATGACTAAAGAGTGGAGCTAAAATTAACCAAGAGTGTACAGGTGTGGGTGTGAAAAAAAGAAAAAGGGGAACAAGATGTTTAGTCTAACCCTTGATGGTAGGCCCAAGGTCAAATTAATTCTATAGTCATATACAAAATAGGAAAGATAAAATGCCAGAAAAGGGAGTCGTTCTAACATACATGACCTTTGAACGCACATGATCCTATCTACTTGTCAGTGTTCTGGTATCTGACTCCAAAGAACAAGCATTGGAAAAGAACAAAACAAAAGGTGGGAGGTTTTTTCTCCATCTCTCAACACTATGCTATATTAGAACAAGGATTAACTACATGGTATAATATGAAGGCCATTTCTCTTACACCTCAGAGTATATCTTTTCCACAGATGTCACATGGTTTAGTCTTCTACTGTTGAAGATGAATATTTAAGTATTCTGCCTCCTATTAATTAAAAAGTCACAGTCTTCACAAGGAGTCATGTGAGAGTATTATAGAAGCATTAATAAAAGAAGATGATGTGGGCTCAGTATCAATTACTAATTACTAATTACTAATTACAAATACTCACTAGTAGGCAAGATATTTTAATTTTCTAACTGTCAGTTTTCTCATCTATAAAATATGGATCATAATATGGACTTCCTAGGGCTGTTCTAAAGTATAGGAAAGTAACATTTTTAAACAGTTTAAACAATTAGCACATTAAATAGATTCACATTTTATCAGTTTTTTTTTTTTTTCCGTGAGACAACTTAATAGACTGGAGGCCTGGGCTAAGCAATAGGCCCAAGGAGAAGAGAATTGATGCCCAAAGAAATTAATTTTGCTTTAGTCTCTGTGATCTTCAGACCTCACCCTCAGCAAGTCCCAAGCTTCAAAGAAATAAAACAAATGCAGTCTTAGAAGATAAGCACAGCATCCCACTAAAAAACAGGGCATGCAACATGCTAGTTCCTAACCTCTTGCTTCAAGCCCTGGAAGGTATAGATCATTGATGATGAGTCTGGTAGAATAAAACCTAAAACTTAGAAATGAAATGATTCAGTCAGAAGATCTTTACTGAGAAGTGGCCCTTGGGAAAAAAAAAAATAAAGCAAGTTGTCAGCACTCTGCATGAAGCTCCCTGTTTACTCTCACTCCTTTTGTAAGGAAAAAATAACTGAACATCTAACTCAAGTTCTGGCCTAAAATGCACATGGAGATTCCTGACTTTCATGAAGAACATAAATTGCTTGCTTTTTACACAAAGTTTTCTATTTGTTGAATATTTAATAAAATGGGTTTTAGCTTAGCATATCTATCTTGGCCACTGTGTGATTTTTAGGTTTTCTCTTTAACTATACCCCTGTGAATACCTTCAAAGAATGCTGACTAAATTTAGACTTGTGCTAGTGCCCAAAAATTAGGACAAGAAGCAGCTCTTTTGATACATTAGAAACACAAGGATGGATAAAATTTTGTATAATTTTCTTACTTGAATATTAACTGAATATATCTTATTCACAAGATATTTTAACAGACACTTTACAGGTGTTATCTCATTTAAAAATTGTGATCTGAATATATTGAAAGACTGAGATTTAACAAATATACAGAAAGGGAGAAATATAGACAGGAGCTTCCTGGGTCCCTAAAACAAAGTTAGGATTGTGCAACATTTTTAGGGTTGGTTTCTGGTCTGGTTGAGACTTAGTAATAGTATTTGCCAGAGCCTAGAAGTATGAAAACCTATGTATTTTCCTGTAATATCCATCTGTTACTTTTCCTCTCAATTGAAAAGCTTTAATAAGAAATTCATATGATCATGGTAAGAAGCTGTGTTCTTCTGAATTTTTTAAGTGGAAATGAAGAAGAAATAATTCTTGTTCTTGAACACTATGATCAATTGTTTGATCATTTCTGCTCTGGAGATTTTTTACTGTTAGATCTTGTGCTTTACTTCTTGGAAAAAGCAGGATTTAGATTAATGTTGTGACAGGGAAAGCTTTCTTCCAATGACTCTATGAAAAGCTGATTTGAATTCTTTATTTCTCAAGCTGTAAATCATTGGATTGAATAATGGAGTTAGGATAGTGTAAGATATTGATATAAGAGCATCCTGGCTTGAGGAGTAGTTGGACTTAGGCTTTAAGTAGATAAAGGAAGCACAGCCATAATGGACAGTGACAACAATGAGGTGAGAAGCACAGGTAGAGAAAGCTTTGTTCCTGCTCAATGTGGAAGGAAATTGAAGAATGGAAGAGATGATGTGAACATAGGATACCAAAATCAATAACAAGGGTATAACCAGGACTAATGGACAGAGTATGAAGATGACAATCTGATTAAAGTGAGTATGATGAGATGCCACTTGTAGGACAGGTGAGATGTCACAGAAGAAGTGATGGAGCTGGTTGGATGAGTGGAAAGGCAGGCGAAATACCAGAGGTGTGATAATCTGTGCAACAGTAAAGCCACAGGCATAGGCAGCAGCCACGAGTCCCACACACATTCCACGTCCCATGAGCACTGTGTAGCGTAGTGGGTTACAGATGGCCACATAACGATCATAACCCATAGCTGCCAGCAGGAAGGAGTGAGAACAGCCAAGAAAGAGGAAGGTAAACATCTGGATGGCACAGCCCACGAAGGAGATAGTTTTCTTCTGGGCCAGCAGGTCAATTAGCATCTTGGGTACAATGACAAAAGTGTAACAAATTTCAGTGCAGGAGAGGATGGCAAGGAAGAAGTACATGGGGGTATGAAGGGCTCTATCTAGCACAATGGTAGAAATGATGACAGCATTTGTGCCCAGAGTGAAGAGGTAAAGGAGCAGGAAGACAACAAAGAGTACCCGCTGCAGACCAGCCAGAGATGAGAAGCTGAGGAAGACAAACTCTCTCACCAAGGTCTCATTGACCCACTCCATGGAAGGTACATCATCAGGAAACAACCTGAGAGGGAAGAGGAAATGGTGCCAAGACAAATCCCTGAAAATTATTAGAATCACAGGAAATTGATCATTATAGATCACGTTTTCTAATTTTGAGTTCTAAACTCATTCCTCCTCACTTCATTTTTTTCTTTTTCTTTTTTTTCTTAAGGCATGAAGAAGTATCTAAAATCAGGTGAAAGTGTACAGATAATTTTGGGTTTCTATAGTAATTCTAACACCATAGGTAAAGTGTTCTTGACATTTCTTATATTCTACTATCCCTTCATCTTCATTCCCAGGATGAGGCTGGTATTACAATGCTTAGCCTCTCAGTCTCAGTTTATCCTTCAACTTTTGTCCATTTGGCTTTCTTGACTTCTCACCCTTCCACTTTACTGTAGCTGCAAACTAAACCATATGAATATACTACATTTATACATAACTTTACATATAGCTTTTGATTATTCTTTTTTTTTTACGTATAAACTCATCCCCTTAGTTTTAATCTCTTTATAACCTAGACCTACATTTTGCAATTCTGTTTGCCTTACTTACTGGCATTTTTATACTCTCCTTATACATTCCTTCCACATTTTTATACTCTCATTATGCTGACCATATCTTTATTCTTTACCCAAATCTGGAAAAGAAAGTTCTCCAAAATGGAATATAATCATACATCCTCCAAATGTCTATTCCAGTCAGAGTCCTTTCTGCTGTAGAGAGAACTACAGTGTTTCTCTAAGATTCTCATCTGTTTTTATCACATTTTTTAAACTTACTAACATCATATTATGGCTATCTTTCTCATCATCACCATCTTATCTCTTCAATCTATACTTTCCCTAATGCTAGACTATTCTTCTGAAATATAAATTGTATTATGTTGCTCTCCTCATCAAAAATTTTACTCATGGCTATAGTGTAAACTTCAAACTATTTATTCTTTTCAAAGTCTTGTTTTGGGAATCAAACTATGTTTTTGTCATTATCTATAGACTTAAATGGAATGCATAAGTATTGTGCAAATATGTTGTATTATTCTTTGCTCATATTAGTTATATACTTTTCATTTATAAATATTTTATCATTATTCTAAAGTCTCAGCCAAATCCACTTTTTTGGAAGCTTCCTCCTCAGTATCTCATAAAAGAGATTGTTTCTTACTCAGGATTCACATAAGACAATGGTTGCCAAATTGATGTGTCATTTATTTAATTTTGGAATATTGTATTAATTTTTTCTCATATCTTTTTTCCACTAGATTGTGTATCCTTAAGGAGAAGGTGTGAATTATATATATCTTCACTTGAATTCTCCTCAGCATTTAGAACCCTATTAAGTATCTAATAGCTTCTCAATATAATTATCATATAAATATATGATAATATATTTGATAAAGCTAACTTGGCATATTGGTATATATCTCATTCATGTCATCACAGCTTTCCTCAGACTCATAGAGTTACAGGATCCTCAGTATTATTTCATCCTAGGCATGATGATTGCTCAAGACCAAGAATACCTAGGATTACAGAAGGATGCTCAATAAATGCATTTATTACTTTATTGTTCTGTTGAGATTGGGATCAGAAATATTTTCATCAGAGATATAATGAATATTTAATTCATGGAAAGTTGTTGAAATTGCCTTTTCTGTACTTTCCCAGGAAAGGAACTTTTAAGAAGGATGATTCTTCACCTGAGGTATTCCAAGCCTGACTGAAAGTAACTTGGTTTTCCATAGAGTTATGTTCTACACTGGAAGTGAGGCAAGGTTTGCTGATCTTGAAGTACCATACAAGTCTTTTAGTATTTGGTTGCTCTATAGTCAGAATCACCCAAGCAAGTTATCTTAGTAGAAAGCAAAGGAAGTTTTCTAAGTTTTCTATTTTATTTGGGAGAAAGCTATACGATGAAATTAGAAGAAAAAAATTATAGTTAATTTTAGTCACATCTAAGTGAAACTTAGGAGTTTCTCATTATAGATGTTTTATAATTATCAATGATGCATATTTTATAGAATGTTTTATCTACATACTTACATGTCAACGTTAACTAATTGTGCTTTTAAATATTGAAATAGATTATTTCATAATTCTTATATTGTATGATTTTATTATTTCAACTATGTCCTAAGAACTTCAGGTGTAAATATAAATACAATTATTATTCTTTTTTTAGAGAAGAGAGAATCAAACCGGGAAATTATAAAATGGATTATCATAAACATTACAAGTAAGATGTCTTGAAGATCTCAAGGAAAAAAAAACAATTTTATGAAAAACTCTGAAGAACATAGTTTTTGA
This sequence comes from Pteropus vampyrus, assembly GCF_000151845.1. Classification (NCBI taxonomy): domain Eukaryota; kingdom Metazoa; phylum Chordata; class Mammalia; order Chiroptera; family Pteropodidae; genus Pteropus; species Pteropus vampyrus. The sequence continues at coordinate 307,533 of NW_011889496.1, read as the reverse complement.
ATAGCATCTGTTAGCATTTTTATAAAAATGTGGACAAAATTTTAGTGGCATTACTTATATAAGCATTATAATCAAGCTGAATAATTTTTTCCTAATATTGATTAGGCCTTCAGAATTGAGAAAGTTACCTGCTGTTTTCCAATATAAAGACACAAAGATATGCTATTTATGAAGGAAATAAATAAGTTTACACAGGTCTGTGAAACAAGAGACTTTCATTTTCTCCATTTTCTTCTTCTTCCTTTTCTTTTTTTTTAACCTAAACTTCATGTTGAGGCCACTGATTCAGAAACAACAAAACAAAAAAATTATGTTCAAGTTGTTTTAGGAGCGTCATCTCGACCTATTGGTTTATCAATATTGATTTTAACATTTCCAGTAAGAAAAATAGAACACAATTTTGGTATTGGTTAATCAACAAAATTTAGAGACATCTTTTAGAAATATGATTTAATGTTTATTACATATTCCTCATATTCTAGATAAAGTGACAATCATATAGACATTTTTTTTCTCTCATTTGGTTCTTATAAAGAATTCCTGAGGTAAGTATTACTTTTAATATCTCCATTATAAAAATGAGGTATTTGAGAATTAAAGAGTTTAAGAACTCCTGTCAAGTTCACACAGCTGGTGGAAATAGCACTAGACCATATGTCGTCTAACTGGTGTAGGAGTGGTGAGTGTGGTATGGTGTGTGTCTGCATGAATGTGTTAGTGAGAAAGGGAAAGAAGTATTCTGTCACCCTTCTTCCACATGAAGGTATTTTTTAAAAAAGGATTCTGTTACAATTTTGTTATAACCCAAGTTCCAACTTGATATATTAGCTCCAGGACTTTGACATGTTTGAGTCAATTTCTCTATCTTCGTAATGGGGTTCATTTTGATATCAGCTAACCTAACTTTCAAGGTTTCTCCAAAATGAGAAAATATTTTTTTCTGTGGTTAAGTGTTATATAAATATTAGTCCTCTAGTTATAATTTATAATCAAAAAGAGGCAGACAGTTTTGAAAATATTACTTTGATACTGCCTGGTGTACTCCACTATTTTCAGGAAGGATTTAATAGAATAAAGGTCATTTCCCTTCACAATTGGGAAAAGTATGTTGCATTAGTCTTTGTCTCTTACCCAAGTAGGTCTCTAGAAAGCCAAAGTCATAAATATTATATTCGTAGGGGATCTTAAAGATCTAGCCCAGAAGTATATCTGACAGATGAAGAAATTGAGCTTCAAAGAATACTATGAAGATCCCAAGACCAGGAAGCAACTGATTGGATATGTTAACAACAAAAGAGAGGTCTTCTGTCTTTCAGATGAGTACAATTCCCACAGTATGATTTTGCCTTCTGAAAAAGTTTATAATATAGATAATAACTTCCTCTTTGTGTATAGCAGTTACTCATGCGTTCTTTTCCAGAATCTACCTGTTCTCTATGAGCTTGTGCTGGCATTTCTGTTTCTGATTTTGTGTTTCCAAAGGGCAGAGTTTTTGTGTCTTTATATCTGTCAACTATGATTACATGCCAGCACTCACCATATTCTCAAAACTGTTTTAGGTATTGTAACTTTGTCTGGCTTCCACCTAATGCAATAATTTCTGCAAAAAAATAATTGTTGTTTAAGATTTTGTAAGTTTCTACATAAAATAAAATACATTTATGCAGCTTTTTAAAAAAAAGGAAATTGTGCCATTTGCAATAATATCGATGAACCTGGAGGGCATTATGCTAAATTAAATAAGGCAGTTACAGAAGGACAAGTACCACTTATATGAAATATTTAAAAGAGTCAAAATCATAGAAACAGAAAGTAGAATAGTAGTTGCTAGGGTCTAGGGGAAAGGGGAAATGGAGAGCAGCTGCTCAACAGGTATAGAGTTATTCTAGATGAGTATGTTCTAAAGATCTGCTGTAGAATATTGTGCCTAGAGTTAGCAATTCAAAACTATGCACTTAAACGTTTACTAAGAGGCTACATCTCATGCTCAGTGTTTTTACTATAATAAAATAAGAGATTTTGTGATTAAAATATTGTTGAGTGCCCCTTTGAATTAAATCAGAACCAAGATAGAGTCTACGTAAATTTAAGAAGAGCAATATGTCAGTTAATTTAGACTATGTATAAAAATTTATGTGCATAGTTTTACAGAAATTCACTTTAAATCTTAAATAATCATGGTTAACATTTATTTGGAGCCCCTATTCTTAATTGTGGCTGTCTCTGCTTTTTTACTGCCACTGCACCAGCATCGGGCCATCACCCTTCTGTCTCTTACCTGAGATGTGAAAACACAGGTCCCACTGTGGGGATAGATGTTTACTCTTATTCCCTGTCCATTCTCTAGTTTCTCAATATTGTAAGTGCTCAGTCCAAGATGGATGTCTGTTATTCATAGGTGGGCTTCCATTTGCCTCTTTGTCTTCCTAAAAGGAACCAGAGGCACAGAGGCTACAGGAGACAGATTCCAAGTTGAAATGGAAAAAGGGGAAAAGTCAAAATGAGACAGGTGTTATTGATTTCTACTCAGGGGTAAAGATGCAATGATGATCTAGGGACTTACATCCTGACCTAATGTAACGAGTTTTCTCTTGCCATTTTGTTCCAATTGACTAAAGATCACAGGTTACATCTAATAGTGCAGTTGGTATTTTCATTGTATTTATTGGCAGCAGGAGATTCTTCTATGGGTCTCCTGATACCAGAGTCATTGCCATGGAGATATTGCGCTGGGCTTAATTAACAATCGATTGATTGTGGAAATAGAAGTATGCCACCAAATACCAAAATTGCTTAAAATTAGGCCCAGGCATTAGGGCTTAGAGAGCAGAAGGATCTAAGCCACTCTCAGATGCAGCAATTTTAGAAAATTTGACTAATTTTAAATTGATTTCTCAATTTTACATGTTACTGAGGGGCAAAAGGAAACTTTATTCAGATATTTCATAATGATAGGTACATTGTAAAACACATTTGTTTATTTAAAAAACATTATTTTGTACTTATAATTAGGAAAGTAGTTTTCTGCAAGGCTGAGAGGGCAGAATGAGTGATGCACTTTTTGAGCAATGTGTTTGTTTGTTTTTTTTGTTTGTTTTTTGAGCAATGTGAAGGGCCTGGTCAGAATAAGCTGAAAGGAGACTCGTTTTACTATCTTAACCCCCGAGTTTATTTTTCCACCTCTCTATCCCATCATCCAGAAAATAATATAGTATATTTTTATATATAGGAGACACTAAATAAATATCTGCTGAATGACATCATTACTCCAATGACACAAAAACATTTTAGTTTAAACAAAAATATCGTTATTCATTTTCTAATCTTCAAAATTTCTGGTTTTCACTTGCCTTGTAATGAAGCTAGAAATGAATGAGATTCCAACATCTTTCCAGCCATATGTTAATGACTGTTGAAGACCCTTAACAATGACTTGGTATATGGTGAGAGCTCATCAAGTGTGTGATAGATGAAGAAATAATAATATTGAGAACAAAAGGGAGAACAAAAATTATTGACCCAAGAAGACATACAAATGGCCAATAGACATGAAAAGATGCTTAGCTTCACTAGCTATTAGGAAAATGCAAATCAAAACCACAATGACATACCACAAACACCTGTTAGAGTGGCTATCATCAACAAGACAAGTAATAATAAATGCTGAAGACATTTTGAGGAAAAAGGAACCCTCATACACTGCTGGTGGGAATGTAAATTGGTATAGCCACTATGGATAACAGTATGGAAGTTCCTCAAAAAATTAAGAATAAAATTCCTAGATGACCCAGCAAGCCCCTTTCTGAATATCTAACCCCCAAAATTGAAAACATTTATTTGTAAAGTACATGCAACTTGATGTTAATTGTAGCATCATTTATGGTGGCCAAGACATGAAACAAACAAACAAACAACAACAACAAAACAGTGTCCTTTGATAAATTATTAGATAAATAAGAGGTGGTGCATTTATATATATATAACAGAATATCACTCAGCCCTAGAAAAGATGAAATACTGCCATTTGTGACGACATGGATAGGTCTTGAGATAATTATGCTAAGCACCATAAGTCAGACAGAAAAAAAAAAAGAGAACCATATGATTTCACTTATATGTGGGATATAAACCTGAAAGAAACAAATAAACAAGACAAAGAAACAGAGATTCATGGGCAGAGACAGCAGTCTAGCAGTTACCAGAAGAATGGGGGAGGTGGATAGATAAGGGTAAAGGAGTCAAATATATGATGACAGAAATAAATTGGTTTCGGGAGGTGAATATACAGTGCAATATACAGATGATGTATTATAAAATTGTACATACAAAACCTACATAATTTTATTAACCAATTTCGCCAAGATAAATTTAATTTAAAAATACCAAAAAAGAGAAATAATTGAGGACAAGAAATAACGCCCATGAAGTAGAGGTGAAATTTAATATATTTGAATCTGAATACTGAACTCTTTTGTTATTGATGTTCATCATTCACTGTCACTACTTTTTAAAAACTACTTTATTAATGTATGGTTTACATGTAAAAAACTGCACATATTTAATTTGTGCAAATTGATGAGTTTGGAGATAAGTACACACTTGTGAAATCATCACCACCACCAAGTCTATAGATATATCCATCACCTCCTAAAGTTTCCTCTTACCAGCATTATTATTTTTATTATTATTATTATTATTATTATTATTATTAGTAGTAGTAGTAGTAGTAGTAGTAGTAGTAGTAGTAGTAGTATTTGGTAAGAACACATAAGATCTATCCTTTTAATAATTTTTAAGTATGCAATTCAGTATTGTTAGTTGTAGGTGCTATTCTAGATAGCAGATCTTTAGAATTTACTTTGTATAACTAAAATTTTGTATCCTTTGACTAACATCTTCCCATTTCCAACTCCCAATGGACCCTGGTAACTACTATTCTACTCTCTGCTTCTATGAGTTTGACTATTTTAGATTTCACACATAAGAAGATCATACAGTATTTGTCTTTCTTTGTCTGGCTTATTTCACTTAACATAATGTTCTCTAGTTTCATCCATGTTGTTGCAAGTGGTAGGATTTCCTTTTCTTGAAGGCTGAATAATATTTTGTTGTATGTACATACTACATTTTCTTTATCTAATCGTCTTTAATATAGACTTTTCTATTGTTTTAATACCTTGATTATTGTGAATAATGCTTCAGTGAACATTGGAGTGGAGGTATCATTGGATAAATACCCAGAAGTGGTTTTGCTAGATCATATGGTAGCTCTAGTTTCAATTTTTTGAGGAAACTCCATGCTGTTTTCCATAATGGTTCTACCAATTCACATTTCCACCAGCAGTGTACCACAGGTCCCTTGTCTTTAGGTCCTTGCCAAAACTTATCTTTTGTCCTTTTGATAACAGTCATTCTAACAGGTTGTGGTAATATCTCATTTTGGTTTTAATTTGCATTTCTCTGATAATCTGTGAAGTTTAGCACTTTTTCATGTACCTGTTGGCAATTTGTACATCTTCAAAATGGAGAAAGAAGAGTCTCTTCAATAAATGTTGTAGGTAGAAACTGGATATCCATGAAAAAATAAAATCAAATTTTATGTTACACTATACATAAGTATTGGCTCAAAATGAATTAAAAACTTATATATAATATATGAAACTAAAATTTCTCAAAGATAACATAGGGAAAATCTTCCTGACATTGGTCTTGGCAATGACTTTTTTTGGATATGACACAGAAAGCTCAAATAAGAAAAGCAAAAATCAAGAAGTGGGATTATATTAAACTAAAAATCTTCCACAAAACAAGAAATGATCAAAAAAATTAAAAGACAATCTATGGAAAAGTAGACTTTTTTTTTTTTTTGCAAATAATGTTTTCATAAGGGGGTAATACCCAAAATCCATAAGGAACTCATACAAATTAATTGTAAAAAAAAAAAAAAACTTGGTTTAAAAATGGATAAAAACCCTGAATAGACATTTTTCCAAAGAGAATAGACAAAAGTCCACTCCAATTGCTATTACTAATAATACTTCAATTTTATTTTTGATTATTTTGCTCTCACCGTCATTCAATTGCTTCACCTTAAAGTTTCATGGGGGAACAGGTGACATGTACTGTCAGTCAGGACAGTGAATGCTTTCTAGCTATAGCATTTGGTTCATGATGTGCATGTGATCTATGTCTGGACAATCGGGAACAAGATTTAGTCTCCCAACCTTTGATTTCACATCTAAAGAAGGGAATTCTCTCTCCTTCTGGACTGGATTTTGTAAGCTGGATGTGTCAAAGACTACAGAGTTAGGCTAAAAATGGAACCAAGACTGAAGAAGCAGAGCTAGATGCATACAGATGACTGTTTGTGGATGACTGATCTCTGCATCAACTTGTGCCTGAAACAATTGTACAACTAACCTTTCAGCCTGCATGAGCCAATAGATTTATTTTTTGCTAATGCCAGTTTGAGTTGAATTTTATTTGCAACCCAAAAAATCTTAAATTATAAGAACTTATTGCATTCCAGAATGGATTTGAAATTACTTACATCATGTACTATTAAGATAAGTGTAAATGTATTAAGTAAATATATAAAAAATTAGAGCAATGGTAATTTTACATTAATAGAATATATGAGGGAAGAATTGTTACATAGAAATGTATACCATAAGGCTAAATATATGTATTAAATTAGTCACCCCAGTAAATTTAAAAAAAATAAAGCAAGTTCCAAGAAAAAAAAATAGCCTCAAAATTAAGCAACAAAGTTTATATTAGCTAATTCAAGCTACAAAATAAATAATTAAGAATCATGTTGTTCACAGATATAAAATATGTGAAGAATGTGATTTCTTTTTTCTTTTTTTTTTTTGCAAGAAAATAAAATACTTTTAAAATACCTAAAAGACTGACTTAATGTCATCAGGAAAACACTTTTTAACAGCCCTTTTTGTAATATAATAGACAATTAGTTGCTCATATTTACATTGTAAAATTCAATGAAACTTTTTAAAAATTATAGTTGGCATACAATAATATATTAGTTTCGATTATACAGCATAGTGATTAGAGATCTATGTAACTCACAAAGTAATCACTCTACTAAATCTAGTACCCCTCTACCTCCTTACATATTTATTACAACATTGTTAACTATTTTTCTTATGCTCCTATCTAAATTCATTCAGCACAATACCCTCCAGATCTATCAAGGCAATATCGTATTCTATCCCCTTCTTTTTAGTCTCTGTGTGTTTTTAAATCTGAAGTGAGTCTCTTGTAGGCAGGATATGTAGGTGTCTTGTTTTCTTATCCTTTTGGCCACCCTATCTTTTGGTTGGAACACTTAATTCTTTTTCATTAGAGGTATTTGTTGATAAATATGCAGTTATTACCATTCTTTATTTATGTTTTTGATATATGTTTTTTTTTCTTTTTCTTCAAGAAGTCCCTCTAACATTTCCTGTAATACTGTGTTGATGTTGATAAATTCTTTGTGTTTTTGTTCTTTGTTTATTTGTTTTGTCTGATAAGCTCTTCATCTGTCCTTTGACTCTAAATGACAGCTTTGCTGGATAAACTAATCTTGGTTGTAGATCTTGGGGTTTCACCACTTTGAATATTTTGTGCCAAATCCTTCTGTTCTGCAAAGTTTCCTTTGAGAAATCAGCTGACAATCTTATGGGTGCTCCTTTGTAGGTAACTAACTGCTTTTCTCTTACTGCTTTTAAGATTTTTTTTTCTCTGTATTTAACCATTGGAATTTTAATTATGATGTGTCTTGGTGTGGGCCTCTTTGAGTTCATCTTTTTTTGGGACTCTGAGTTTCCTGGGGTTGTATGTTTTCTTCCTTTATCAGGTTAGAGAAATTTTTCATTATTTCTTCAAATAGGTTTTCAACTCTTTGTTCTCTCTTTCTCCTTCAGGTACTCTTACGACATGGTTGTTGTTACATTTAATTTTGTACATTAGGCTCCTTAAATTATTATCATATTCTTAGCTTCTTTTTCTTACTGTCCAAATTGGACGTCCTCGGCTTTCTCATCCCCTATATCGGTGATTTGATCCTCTGTTTCATCCACTGTTGATTCCCTCTTCATCTAAGATAATGTATTCTTCATTTCTGACTGGTTCCCTTTTATAATTTCCATTTCCATTTTTATGCTTTTTATCTCTTTGTTAAAGTTCTCAGTGAATTCATCTACACTTATCCTAAGTTCATTGAGCATCTTTATAACCAGTGTTTTATACTCTGTATCTGGTAGATTGCCTGAGCCTTTTTTTCCTGGAGCTCTGTTCTACTCTTTGATATGAAACATGTTTTTTTGTCTCTCTCTCTTTTTTTTGGCTACTTTTCTATTTCTGTTTTTATGTACTAAGCAAAGCTCCTAAGTCCTCTGGTCTTATTAGGGTGGCTTTGTGTAACAGGTGTCCAGTGGCACAGTCAGATAGGGATTCAGCTGCAGGCCAAGTTTAGCCCCAGCCTGTGCCCCTCTGGGTCCACCTGTTAAGATTCAGCAAGCAATCAATAGATGCTGTGCTTATAGTTGCCTCAAGAAGCCACACCAGAAACTGAGGCCAGCTGTCACAAATGTGGGTTTTAGAGCTGCTCAACAAGGGCCACATCCAGTTCCCCCTTCCCCCTCCTCTCTGGCAATCACCAGTTTGTTCTCCATATCTGTGAGTCTGTTTTTGTTTAGTTTGTTTGTTTCTTTACTTTCTTAATTTCTACATACAGGTGAAATTATATGATATTTATCTTTCTCTGTCTGACTTATTTCATTCAGCATAGTACCTTCTAGGTCCATCCATGTCATTATAAATTGACTTTGCCAGTTTTTAAAATTTATAAATGGAATCGTAAAGTACATATTGTTTTGTTTTGGCTGTTTTACTCAACTTATAGTTCTGAGATTTACTCATGATGTTAATTGCTGTGGAAAATTTAATTTCTCTATAACATTAAAATATATGATTGTACTTTAATTTATTTCCTTGTTCTACTATTGATGAATATTTATGTTATTTCCTTTTTTGCGCTATAATAAAAAATGCTGCTAAGAACATACTTGTACATGCCTTTTAGTAATATATAACTCTTTTTATCTCCTCTACCCTATCAGTGAATTTCTGAATCATAACTTAGGGTAGAATAAGTTTTTAGTCACTCCTTTTCGTCCTTTTCTATCTCCTCTGCTATGTGACTTAGTAGTGGCTCCCATATTTCCTTATGGCTGAGTAATATTTTGTTGTATATATGTACCACCTCTTCTTTATCCAATTATTTATCATAGTATATTTTGGTTACTTCCATGTCCTGGCTACAATGAATAATGCTATAAACATCAGAGTGCATATATCTGAGAAGAAGAACGCAGAGAGCAGCAAATGACATGGCGCAGTATCAGCTCCTGGCAAACCTGCATGCTGCTGCAGGGCTACCACTTGAAGGTTAGGCCTGCTCCCACCAGTCCCCCACCTGCTGCCTGGGCCTCCACCGCTGCCTGGGCCATGACCACCACCTCCTGGGCCTCACTAGCTACTGCTGGCCACCGGCTCGCCACTCCCAGCCACTGGCTGCAGCAGGCCTGTCTTGTTACTTTTTAATCTGAAAACTATAAGACTTTATTTTAAAAAATTGAAAAAGAAATGAAAAGATATTCTGTTTTCATAAATTAGAAGAATTCACATAGTTAAAATGGTCATATTATGCAAAGCAATATACAGATTTAATGCAATAGCCATCAAAATCTCAATTGGATTTAAAAAATAAAATAAAACAAAAACTCATCAGATTGTTATGGAATCACAAAAGACCTCGAAGAGCCAAAGCAATTTTAAGGAGAAAAACAATAACAACTAAAGTCACACTGCCTGACTTCAAATTATACTACAAAGCAACAATAATCAGAACAGTGTGGTATTAACAGAAATAAGAGACCAATGAAATTGAACTAAGATCCTATAAATAAACCTACATACATATAATTTCAACAAATAATTTTCAACAAAGGAATCAAAAATATACAATGAAGGGAAGAAAGCTTCTTCAATAAATGGTGCTGGGAAAATTCTAAAGCCACATGCAAAACCGAAGAATGAAAAATAATGAGAGAGAATTACGAGAACTAGCTGATATCATCAGGAGAGGAAACATAAGAATAATGGAAATTATTAAAAACAAGGAAAAGGAGCAGGGATTAGAGAGCATTTTCAGACAAATAGTGGACGAGAATTTCCCAAATCTAAGGAATAAATTGGAGCTTTGAATTTGAGAAGTCAACAGAATACCCAATTATCTTGACTCAAAAATGCCTTCACCAAGATACATTGTATTAAAGTTATCAAAAATCAAAAACAAAGATAGAATTCTCAGAGTAGCCAGGGAGAAGAAAACAGTAACTTATGAAGGAACACCCATTAGATTATCATCGGACTTCTCAGTGCAGACCTTATAAGCCAGAAAGAAACTGAAACAAATATATAAACTATTAATTGGAAAGAACTACCAGCCTAGAATAATGTATCCAGCTAAGCTCTCCTTTTGACATGAAGAAGAAAAGAACTTTCCAAACATACAAATATTGAAAGAATTCTCCACTATGAGGGCTGCACTATAAGAAATACTGAAAGAAGTCAGCTCACTTAAAACAAAATGACAAAAATTACATAATTAGGAGTAAGGTGACTATCAGGCAAATAGAAGCAGATGAGTACAATTCTTACTAAGAACAGGGCATTATAAGCTTAAACAATGAGAAGAGAATTGCTATAGCAAGACAGTAATGAACATTCAGCATAGATAGGGACAAATTGAGACAACAGTAACTGAAAAGGAAAGGATTCAAAGATCCAAATTCACAAAAGGGAATGGAGATAGGGCACACACAGAAAATGGACAGCTGGCTATACATAACTATCCTTTATATATTCATAATGGTAATCACACATAGAAGATTCAGAACTGAAGTATATTACATAAAACAAGAAGGACTAGAAGGAAAACCCACAACTCACCCACCCCCAAAAAGGGGGCATAGAAGTAATGGAAAAACCAAGTTACCAGAAAGAAAAAGATAAAATGGCTATAGGAAAGCCTCATATTTCAATAATCGAATGTAAATGGATTGAACTTGCTAATAAAAAAGAGTTGCAGAATGGATCAAAAAACAAATCCAACCATATGCTGCTTCCAGGAGACACATCTCTGCTCCAAAGACAAATATAGACTCAAAGTGAAAGGGTGGAAAATGATATTTCAAGTAAATGGCATGCAGAGAAAAGTGGAAGTAGCAGTGCTACTAGCAGATGAAATACACTTCAAAATAAAAAAGATAAAGAAAGATACTGAGGGACATTTCATAATGATAAAGGGAATCATGCACCAAGAAGACATAACACTTATTAATATCTATGCTCTCCATCAGGAAGCCACAAAATACATAAAGCAATTACTAACAAAACTAAAGAGAGAAACAAACCAAAACATTATCATAGTAGGAGACCTAAATACTCCACTGTCGAATATGGACAGATCATCCAAACAGAAAATCAAAAAGAAAATAACAACTTTAAATGACAATAACAATACATCAACACATTAGAAGAACTGGACATAATTGACATTTACAGAGCCTTCCATCTCAAAACAACTTCTTATACATTCTTCTCTAGTGCACATGGAATATTCTCAAGTATCGACCACATATTGGGACACAGAGATAGTCCAAAAATAATATGAGAGGTTTGAAGTCATACCAACCATATTCTCTGATCATAATGCTTTGAAACTAGAGATCAACTGCAAAAAGAAAGGAGGAAGAACCACAAATACATGGAGATTAAACAACATGCTACTGACAAATAACTGGATCAGAGAGGAAATAAAATGAGAAACAAGAGATACATAGAAATGAATGATAATGATAGTATAACATATCAAAACTTTTGGGACATGGCAAAAGTGGTCATAAGAGGAAAGTTCATATCATTACAGGCCTATCTCCAAAAAAAAAAAAAAAAGAACAAATCCAAATAACTTAATGCTTCACCTTAAAAAAACTGGAAAAGGAAGAACAAATGAAGCCCAGAGTCAGCAGAAGGAAAGAAATAATCACAATTAGAGTAGAAATAAATCAAATTGAAAACAAACAAACAAAAAAAATAGAAAAACTAATTTTGTAACAAAGTGCTGGTTTTTTGAGAAGAAATATAAAATTGACAAAACCTTGGCTAGACTCATTAAAGAAAAAGTAGAAAGAACACAAATAAACAAAATCAAGGATGAAAGAAGAGAAATTATGACTGACATCACAGAAATAAAAAGTATCATACATGAATAATGAAAAAGTATATAACAACAAATTTAATAACCTAGAAGAAATAAACCAGTGCTTGGAAAAATACAACCTTCCTAGGCTGAATCAAGAACTGGAAAATCAAAATAGAGCAATCAGCAGTACAGAAATTGAAACAATCATCAAAAACCTACCAAAAAGTAAAAGTCTAGGACCAAATGGCTTCACCAGTGAATTCTATCAAATATTCAAAGAAGATGTAATATCTATTCTCCTCAAACTCTTCCATAAATTTGAAGAAGAGGCAATACTTCCCAACTCATTTTATGAGGCCAATATTACTCTGATACAAAACCTGGTAAAGATAACACAAAAAAGAAAATTATAGATCAATATCTATCATGAACATAGATGTAAAAATCCTAAATAAGATACTAGAGAACCGAATACAGCAACATATTAAAAAGATTATACGCCATGATCAAGTGGACTTCATTCCAGAAGCACAAGGAAGTTTCTACATATGCAAATCAATTAATGTGATACACCATATAAACAAATTAAAAAATAAGAATCATATCAATAGATGCAGAAAAAGCTTTTGACAAGATATAGCATCCATTTATGATCAAAACACTTAATAAAATTGGTATAGAAGGAAAGTATCTTAATATAATGAAGGCCATATATGACAAAACGTCTCCCAACATTATACTTAATGGTGAAAATCTACAACCCTTCCCTCTAAGATCCGGAACAAAGCAAGGCTGTCTACTATCACCACTATTATTCAATATATCATTGGAGGCAATCAGGCAAGAGAAAGATATAAAAGTCATCCAAATAGAAAATGAAGAAGTCAAATTGTCACTATTTGCAAATAACATGATTCTCTGTATAGAAAATCCTAAAGACTCCACAAGAACACTACTAGAAAAAATGAGCAAGTACAATAAAGTTTCTGGATATAAAAGCAAATTTCAAAAATCCATAGCATTCCTATACTCTAATAATGAACTATTAGAAAAAGAAATGGAAAAAAAAATCCTTTTGCAATTGCAACAAAAAGAATAAAATACCAAAAAATAAATCTAACAAAACGTGAAGAATCTATGTAATAAAAAGTGTAAGATTCTATTAAAAGAAATTGAAGAAGATACAAAGAAATGGAAGGATATTCTATGACAATATAACTTAAAGTATTATACAAATTTAATGCAATGTCATCAAAATCCCATCAGCATTTTTTAAAGAAATAGAACAAGAAATTATCAGATTTATATGGAAGCACAGAAGACCCCAAATTGCTAAAGCCATCCTGAGAAACAAGAACAAGGCTGGAGATTTACTCTGATTTCAAATTATACTACAAAATAACAGTAATCAAAATGGCATAGTATTGGGAGAAAAACAGATACACGGACCAGTGGAACAGAATCAAGAACCCAGAAGTTAGCCCATATTTATGTGGGCAAATAATTTGAGAAAGGAAATCCTCTTCAAAAAATGATGCTGGGAAAACTGAAAGGCCACTTTCAAAATAATGAAACTCGACTGTTGTCTATCACCACACACCAAAATTAACTAAAAATAGATTAAGGACCTGAATATAAGACCTAAAACAATAAACTGCATAGAAGAAAACATAGAAACTAAACTCAAGGACTTTGGACTTAAAGAGGACTTTATGAATTTGACCTCAAAGGCAAGGGAAGTAAAAGCAAAAATAAATGAATGGGACTACATCAAACTAAAAAGCTTCTGCTCAGCAAAAGAAATCATCAATAAGGTAAAGGGGCAACCATCTGAGTGAAAAAGTATATTTGCAAGCAATGCCTCTGATAAGGGCCTAATATCCGAAATATACAAAGAACTCATATGACTTAATAACAACAAAAAATCAAATGATCCCATCAAAAAATTGGCAGAGAACCTGAACAAACACTTCTCCCAAAAAGACATACAAATGTCCAACAGACATGAAAAAAATTGCTCAGCTTCGCTAGCTATTATGGTAATGCAAATCAAAATCACAATGAGATACCACCTCACACTTGTTAGAATGGCTATCCTCAATGGGACAAATAAACTATTGCTGGAGAAGTTGTAGCAAAAAAGGAACTCTCATATACTGCTAGTGGGACTGCAAATTGGTGTATGGAAAACAGTATGGAGGTTCCTCAAAAAACTAAGAATTGATATACCATATATACAGCAATCCCTATACTGGGTATTTACCCCCCAAAACTTGAAAATTCATATCCAAAAAGATATTTGCACACTGATGTTCATAGCAGCATTATTTATAATGGTCAGGACATGGAAGCAACCGAAGTGTCCTATGATAGATGATTGGCTAAAGAAACTGTGTTACATATATACAATGGAATATTACTCAGCCATAAGAAGTGATGAAATACTGCCTTTTGTAATAACATGGATGGACCTCGAGATAATCACACTAAGCGAAATAAGCCACACAGAAAAAGTCGAAGATCGCATGATATTACTTATATATGAGATATAAACCTAAAAGCAACAAATGAACTGGACAAGCAATCAGAGACTCATGGACATGGACTAAAGAATAGTGTTTACCAGAGGGTAGATGGTGGGGGAGGTAGATGGCGTAAAGGGAGTCAAATATAGCAGGGTGTGGGGAGCATGAAGTGGGTAAAGGGAATCAAATATATGGTAGCTGAAGGAAACTGGACTCTGGGTGGTAATCACACAATAGAATATATAGATGTAAAATTATAATGTACACCTGAAAATTCTATAATTGTATTAACCAATATTACTCCAATAAACTTAATAAAAATTTTAAAAAATTAATTAATTAATTAACAAATAATAAAAACAAAAATAAGTATGAGCAGAGGATCTGAATATACATTTTTCCAAAGAGGGCATACAGATGATCAATAGACATGTGAAAAGATGTTCAAGGTTATTAATCATCAGAGAAATGCAAATTAAAACCACCATAAGGTGTCACTTCACACCTGTCAGAATGGCTATCATCAATAAATCAACAAAAAACAAGTACTGGCCAGGGTGTGAAGAAAAGGGAACCCTTGTGCACTGTTGAAAGGATTGTAAATTGGTGCTTCTACTATGGAAAACAGTATAAGATGTATCAAAAAAATAAAATAGAACTACCATATGATCTAGAAATTCCACTTCTGGGTATTTATCTGAAGAAATACAAAACTCTAATTAAAAAAAAGAACATGCATCCTTATGTTTATTGCAGCATTATTTACAATAGCCAAGATACAAAAGCAACTTAAATGTCCACTGGAAAAAGAATAAATGGTAATGTAAATGGAGTATTGCTCATACATTGTGGGGTTAATTCAGAACATAGCCCCTCCACATACTCAGAAGATTGCTGGCTGTCTGGACAGCAGCCAAGGCAGGGAGTACCCAAAGAGTTCTTGACAGTGCCTGCTCCACAGATCATTTTCTACTGCTCTCATGGAAGTGACTTGCTCCTGGAAACAAGCAGCACAACTTGTTCTCATCCACCTGAGAAGGTAGCTGCTCCCTCAATGAGATAACCTCTTCCTCTACTTATGTGCATAAAATGTTGCCTGCCTTTGACCAGGTGCCTTTTCCTGCAGCTCAGACCAGCCCCTGCTGAAGCTTCCTGCCCCGTGAATAATAAATGGTATGTCACACCCCTCTGGTCCTCCCTGGTTGTTTTTTCTGGAATATCCCAGGTGCAGATTCCTGGTCTGGAGTTCCTGAATTATAGCCATAAAAAAGAGAATGAAATCTTACTATTTGCAAAAACATGGACATATCTAGAGGGTATTATGCTAAGTGAAATAAGTTAGACATAGAAAACAAATATCATATGATTTCATGCATATGTAGATTTTAAAAAACAAAATAAAGGAACCAAAATATCTAGACAAACCGATAGTTACCAGATAGGAGCATATTTGGGAGCCTAGAAGGAAAAAGTGAAGGGACTAAGAAATATAAATTGACAATTAAAAAACAGTCACAGGATGTAAAATACGGTATACAGAATATAGTCAATAATATTATAGTAACTATATATGGTGTTAGGTTCATACTCGATTTATCAGTGGGACTGCCTAGTAAATCATCTAACACTATGTTGTATACCTGAAACTAATATAATATTGAATTGAAAAATAAAGACAACAAAAAGAAAGAAATTAAACATTACAGATGTAGCTGAAAAAATTTAATGTAAAAATAAAATTGAAATATGTCATATTTAAAAAATAACAAAACAAAAAATATATAATCTAGTACTAGCAATAATAACTGTAAGAGTTCTTAGGGAAAGTCTTTGAATCTCCCTACTCAAGAATTCAGAGACTGTCTCTGGGAAAAACATTGTGATGAGTCTCCAAGTCAGGTATATTAAGGTTAGACATAAAATGAAATGGACAATCAATGAATTCTGAAGCAAAACTAAATTAAACTAGCCATGCATTTTCTGCAAGGGAAATTAGTTCTAGAGTTCTCTAAGAGTTTGTAGAGGAATGATGCAGGTAGTTCTAAGACAGTAGCAATAGTTCTAAACCAAATTAACTTTAATGGATGACTACATAGAAATAAGGTATACAATTAGAAATGAAAGGCAACTGTGTTCTTGAAGAAGGCAACACAAAGATCAGTGGATGTTACCCTAGATGAGGAAGGTACTAAAAGCAGGTAAATTCTCAGATGGTGCTATTGCTTATAGAATATATGTATCAGTAATATGGGTAAAAACATGACCACTTAAAATCATAATTAATGTAAATAAAGATTTTTTTGAGGATTAGATTACCAAAAAAGTAAGCAGAGATGACAAAGTATCCAAAGAGGGGGCATGAAGGATAAGCTTTACTTGAGCCAGTGTTTGTATACTTCATGTGAAAACTTGTCACTGCTAAATTCACTGCTAAAATTATTGTCAGAAAAATAGTATTGTGGTGCATATTAATTTAGGATAATCATTAGTTAACTTATATTTTTTTTTCCTTTCCCATGCCTGTTTCTCATTTAAACCAGACAGGTGCTAGTTACTTTATGAAGAAAAAGTTTCCCTAAATTTTCCATTCTTAAGGTCTTTAGATCTTATCATATTGTCTTTGTTCTGTGTGATTACACTCCATGGCCAGTTCTTTCTATGTACTGAGTTACTACTGCTGGGTTTCTCCAGCCTTGGAGAATTGCAATGTGTCTTCTTTGTGGCCTTTCTCTGCCTCCATTTGGTCATCCTGAGTGGATACATTATTAGTGTGCCAGTCATTCACTTGGATCACAGCCTTCACACACCCACTTACTTCTTTCTATATGTTTTTTCTACCTCTGAGATTTTCTCAGTCTACACAACTGTTATTCTGCTCAAAATGTTTATCATTATGCTTTCTGTACTCCAGACACTCTGCTTTATGAGTTGTGCTACCCAGATGTACTCCTTCCTTGGTTTTTCTGTCAATATTTGCATGCATCTGGAAGTTATGAGTTGTGACCTATATGATGCCATCTGCCAGTCTTTATACTGAAGAGTATGTGGAAAACTGGCAGCAACTTTCTAATATCCTTGGTGAGAACAGCTTCAGTTTTTAGTCTTCCTTTCTGTGGCTCCAATAAGGTCAACCACTATTTTTGTGACATTTCACTCACTATCAATATCACCTGTGCTGAAACTGGTCATCTTTATCTGTGGGGTCTTGGTGTTTGTTTGGCCCTTAATCTTCATCTGCATCTCTCATGGCTTTATTGCCCATTCTATCCTGATAATTCCATCGAATCATTGTCTACTATGGTTGTGATTCCTTTGTCTACCTGCAACCCTCATTTACATATACATCAGGCAAAAACATGCTGGTGGTAGTAGTGACCTATACAATCATCATCCCGCTGTTGAACCCCATGGTATACAGCTTCAGGAATAAAGATGTATATAGCTGGTCAGTTGGAAAATTATTAGAAAGTTTGGGTTTTCTCTTAAGTGTTTATAATTAGAACACTTTTCAAGTGTGCGCCCATTTGAGCCAAATTTGCCATTAATTATTTAAATCAAAAGAATATCTAGTTTATTTATATGTATAAATGTGTGGCCTTAAATGAGATGCTTGACTTTGTGGTGACTTAATGTTCTCTTATGTAAAACAGATAGAGTGATTTGTTCATTTCCAAGTTGTAAAGATTAAGGGAGATAGCAAGTCTCCAAAACTAAAGGATAGGCATCCTTCTCCTCTTCTTCCTCTGGATTTGTAGCTCTCAAAAAGATTTTAACAATTAGTATTTCTTGCCCTATGTTTGACTCATTTGTCTAAAATATCTTTGTTTAAGGTTATACCCAGCTTAAAATGTGCTCAGTTCTGAAGGTGGCTTAGATCTAGGAGTATGAGATGATAAAAAAAAAAAAGGAACTGTACTGGTAATTAGATTTAAATTTGCCACTTCTGGGACATGACATTAAGAAAGCTACGATTGTTCTCTGAAACTAAAATTTTAAAAATTTATTTATTGTTGTTATTATTATTATTATTATTATTATTAATTTTATGCTGATATTGGTTAACAAAATCCAGTAAATTTTAAAAGCACAATTCAATATAGAGACATATTTACATATATACATATGTATATGTGTGTATATATATATATATATATATATATATATATATATATATATATAGCATTGTGTGTTCATTGCCCATGGTTAGATTTCTTTCTATCACCACACATTTGACTCCTTTTAACCTATCTACCTCCCACCTAGGCCCTACTCTCCGGTAACCACTAGTCTATTGTTCAAGTCCATAAGTCTCTATTGGTCCTGTTTGTTTGTTGTTTTTAGATTCATATCCCACATATAAGTGATATCATGTGGTTTTCAACTTTTTCAGTCTGGCTTACACTGCTTAGAATGATTATGTCAAGTTCCATCCATATTGTTGCAAAACGCAGTATTTCATCTCTTCTTATGGCTGAGTAATATTCCATTGTATATATGTACCACAGCTTCTTTATCCAATCATCTATTGTAGAACACTTTGTTTTTACCCATGTTCTGGCCACCATGAATAATGCTGTTATGAATATCAGTGTGAAAATATATTTTCATATGTGGATTTTCAAGTATTTGAGGGTAAATACCAAGGAGACGGATTGCTAGATCACACGGTAGGTCAATTCTTAGTTTTTGAGGAACCTTCATACTGTTTTCCATGGTGGTTGTGCCAATTTGTAGTCCCACCAGCAATGTATGAGGGTTCCTTTTTCTTTGCATCCTCTGACACTTGTTATTATTTGTTTCGTTGATAATAGCCATTATAAAAGGTGAGAGATGGTATCACATTGTGGTTTGGGTTTTCATTTCCCCAATAGCTAACAATGTTGAGTATCCTTTCATAATTTGTTAACCATTTATGTATCTTCTTGAGAGAAGTGTTTGTTCAGATCCTCTGACCATTTTTAATTAAAATTTTTTTTTTTAGTTATTGAGTTGTATGAGTTCTTTCTATATTTTGAATATTAAGTCCTTATTGGAGGTGTTATTTGCAAATATATTTTCCCATTCAGATGGTTGTCTCTTTATCTCGTTGACGGTTTCTTTTGCTGTCCAGAAGCTTTTTAGTTTGATGTAGTCTCATTCATTTATTTTTGCTTTTACTTTCCTTGCCTTTGAAGTCAAATTCATTAAATCTTTAAGTCCAAGGTTTTCGAGTTCAGTTCCTATGTTTTCTTCTATGTAATTTATTGATTCCAGTCTTAAAATCAGGTCCTTAATCCATTTTGAGTTAATTTTGGTGTGCAGTAATAGACAACAGTCTAGTTTCATTCTTTTTTAGGTGGCTTTCCAGTTTTCCCAGCATCATTTATTGAAGAGGCTTTCCTTTCTCCACTGTATGTTGTTGGCTCTTTTGTTGAAAATTATTTGCCCATATAAACATGGGTTTACTTCTGAACTCTCAATCCTGTTCCAATTCTGTTGTGTCTGTTTTTCTCCCAATACTATGCCGTTTTGATTACTGTTGCTTTGTAGTACAATTTGAAGTCGGGCAGAGTGATGCCTCTAGCTTCGTTATGTGTGTTTCTCAGCATGGCTTTGGCAATTCAGGGTCTTTTGTGCTTCCGTACAAATCAGATAATTAATTTTTTTTGTTTCATTTCTTTAAAAACTGCTAATTAGATTTTGATGGGAATTGCATTAAATCTGTATAATGCTTTAGGTAATATAGTCATTTTAACTATGTTGATTCTTTCAATCCAATGGAATATCATTCCATTTCTTTGTATCTTCTTCAATTTCTTCAATCCAATGGAATATCATTCCATTTCTTTGTATCTTCTTCAATTTCTATTGATAGGGTCTTGTAGTTTTCATTATAGAGATCCTTCACATGTTTCATTAAAATTATTGCTAGGTATTTTATTCTTTTTGTTGCAATTGCAAAGACTATAATTGTTCCCCTTCTTTTTCTGACACTTCATTATTAGAGTTTAGGAATGCTATGGATTTCTGAACATTGATTTTATATCCAGAGACTTTACTGTATTTGCTTATTGTTTCTTGTAGTGTTCTTGTGGAGCCTGCAAGCTTTTCTATATAGAGAATCATGTCCTCTGCAAATAATGACAGCTTGACTTCATTTTTTATTTAGATGCATTTTAGATCCTTCTCTTTCCTGATGGCATTCGCTAAAACCTTCGATGTTATATTGAATAGCAGTGGCGGCAGTTATTCCTTGTCTTATTCCTGATCTTAAAGGAAAAGGTTTTTAGTTTTTCACCATTAAGTATAATATTGGCTGACAGTTTTTCCTATACCTTTATTATGTTAAAATAGTTCCTTCTATACCAGTTTTATTAAGCGTTTTGATCATAAATGGATGCTGTATCTTGTTGAAGACTTTTTCTGCATCTATTGAGATCACATGATTCTTATTTTTTAATCTATGTGGTGTACCACATTAATCAATTTGTGTATGTTGAACAATCCCTGTGCCCCATGGGATGAAGACCACTTGGTCATGCTGTATAATCTTTTTAATGTGTTGCTGTATTTGTTTTGCTAGTATCTTAGTCTAGATTTTTGCATCTGTGTTCATGAGAGATATTGGTCTATAATTTTCTTTTTTGTGTGTGTTATCTTTACCAGATTTTGGTATCAGCGTAATACTGACCTCATAAAATGAGTTAGTAAGTAGTGCCTTCTCTTTGATTTTTTGGAAGAGCTTGAGGAGCATACGTATTAAATCTTCTTTGGATATTTGATAGAATTCACTGATGAAGCCATCTGGTCCCAGACTTTTATGTTTTGGTAGGTTTTTGATGATTGTTTCAATTTCTGTACTGCTGATTGCTCTATTTAGATTTTCCAGTTCTTGATTCAGTCTAGGAAGGTTATATTTTTCCATGTACTGGTTTATTTCTTCTAGATTATTATATTTGGTGTTATATACTTTTTCATAGTATTCCTGTATGATCCTTTGTATTTCTGCAATGTCTGTCAAAATTTCCCTTCCATCCCTGATTTTGTTTATTTGTGTCCTTTCTCTTTTTTCTTTAGTGAGTCTAGGTTTGTCCATTATATTAAACTTCTTAAAGAACCAGTTCTTTGGTGCATTTATTTTTTCTATTCTTTTTCCATTTTTGTTTGTTTTCATTTTCATTTAATTCTGGTCTAATTTTGATTCTTTCCTTCTGCTGATTTTAGGCTTCATTTGTTCTTCCTTTTCTAGTTTTACTAGATAAAGAATTAAGTTGTTTATTTGAGCTCCTTGTTTTTTGAGATAGGTCTTTAATGATATGTGTCCAAAAAATGTTGATATATTTTACTATCATTATGATTCATTTCTATGTATCTCTTGGTCTCTCTTTTTATTTCTTCTGTAACCCAGTCATTATTCAGTATCATCTTTTTTCAATCCATGTATTTGTGTTTCTTCCCGCTTTCTTTTTACAGTTGATCTCCAGCTTCAAAGCATTATGATCAGGGAATATGGTCAGTATGATTCCAACTCTTTTATATTTATTAAGGGTATCTCTGTGTCCCAGTATGTGGTCAATCCTTGAATGTTCCATGTGAACTAGAGAAGAATGTATAAGCAGCTGTTCTGGCATGAAAGTTTCTGTAAATATTGATTATATCCAGTTCCTCTGATGTGTCATTTAAGGATGTTATTTCCTTACTGACTTTCTGTTTGGATAATCTGTCCTTAACTGACAGTGGGGTATTTATGTCCCCTACTATGATAGTGTTTTGGTCTGTTAGTAATTGCTTTACATGTGTGTGTAAAGCACACACACACACACATATATATGTATATAGGGGCTCCCTGATTGGGGGTACAGATATTAATAAATGTTATATCTTTTTGTATATGTTTCCCTTTATCATTATGAAGTGTTCCTCAGTATGTTTCTTTACTTTTTTTTATTATAAAGTTTATTTTGTCTGTTATTAGTACTGCTACTCTCACTTCTCTCTGAATGCCATTTGCTTAAAATATCATTTTCCACCCTTTCATTTTTAGTCTATATTTGTCTTTGGAACTGAGATGTGTCTCTTGAAGCCAGCATATGGTTGAGTTATGCTTTTAATCCATACTCAACTCTGCAACTTTATATTGGTCAGTGAATTCCATTTACCTTTAGGGTGATTATTGAAATATGAGGTTTTCCTACAGCCATTTTATCTTTTGTTTTCTGGTAGCTCAATGTTTCCATTGTTTTCTTGTCCCTGCATTTCTTCTGTTATTGTATTTGGGTGAGGTTTTGTGGATTTTTCCTCTGTTCCTTCTCTTTTATGTTATGTATCTCAGTTCTGGAACTTTGGTGTGTGGTTACCATTAAGATAATGTAAAGTATAGTTTTATGTGTGTGTATATATATATTTTTTCAAGGCAGCCAGTATATACACTGTAGTCCATTTTCTCCTTCATGTGACTTATCCTCATTCTCCTTTGCAAATCTGGATCTTGGTCCTTCCTTCATTCTGTTATTGTTGTCTAAAATTGTCCCTATGTATGCTGAATGTTTATTTCTAACTTGCAATAGCAATTATCTTGTTAATGCTTAAGATTATAATACCCAGTTCTTAATAAGGGTTGCACTATCCTGCTTCTGTCTGCCTGCTAGTCTCCTTACCCATAGTTATTTATTTATTTATTTATTTATTTATTTATTTATTTATTTATTTTCATTTTGTTTTGGGTTGGCTGACCCCTTTCAGTATTTCCTGTAATCCAGGTCCCATAGTGAAGAATTCCCTCAACTTTGTATGTCTGTAAGGGTCTTTATTTCTCCTTCATTTCTAAAGGAATGTATTATTCTTGACTGGCAAAATTAAGTAAATAGTTTGAATATTTGATTCCACCCTTTGCATGCTTGCTTGCATGCTTTGTGCCGAGAAGTCCAAAGATAATCTAATGGGTTTTCCTTTATCGTTTACTGTTCTTTTCCCTGGCTGCCTTGAAAATACATTATTTGCCTTTTTTTTGCGGGGGGGTATCATATGGTAATTTTATTCTTAATTTTTTGAGAAACCTCTATACTCTTTTCCATAGCATCATCACCAATTATAATACCCCAAACAATGTACAAAAGTTTCCACTTCTCCACATTTTTTTCCAACACTTATTTCTTCTCTTTGTCATTAATTTTTGAAAATTTTAATATAATGTGTCTTGGAGAAAATCTTTTTTGAGATAATTGGATATTCTGTCAGCTTCTTGCATTCGAAGATTCATCTTATTCCTTGCATTTGAGAAATTCTCAACTATTTTTTGATACGCTCTCTGTTTCCTTACCCACCTCTTCTTCTGGTAGACCCATTATTCTTATGTTGCTTTTCCTGGTGGTGTCAGGTAGTTTTTGTATAGCTTTCATTGTTTTTTTTCATTCTCAGTTCTTGCTCTTCTTCCTTCTGAGTCATTTCAAGATTTCTGTCTTCAGTATCACCGATTTCTTTCTCCATCTCTTCAGCTCTATTTCCTAAGCTTGCTATTTCATTCTTCATTTCTTTTAATATGTTCTTCATCTCCAGAAGTTCTATTTGGTTCTTTTGGGAGTTTTAATCTCTTTGCTAAAAAACTCATTTTGTTGGTCTATTTTGATTCCAAGTTCTTGAAATTGTTCATCAGATTTTTCTGATGAACAGATTATCTGTTGAGATAATATCCAATTATCTCAACCCAAAAAAGATCTCATTGAGTTTTCTCAGGAGTGTAATCTTGAGTTCTCTGCCATTTAAGCACATATTTCTATGTCTTTAAGCTTATTTTCTGGAGATTTTTCTCTTGCTTTCTGAGCTGCCTTGTTATCTTGGTTATTCATGGTATTCGATGGACTATTTCTCAGCCTGGACATTAATGGGAGTGTACTCTGCCTTTTTCCAGAAAAGAGATTTATTATATAGAGATCTCTATTTAGCATGTTGATAAGAAGATATTTCTCTTTTGATTTTCAGTAGGTGGCATCCAAGTCTCTTGGATCTCTGCTTTGAGACAAATGCTTTTTATTTTCTTTCTCTTTTTCTGATATATTGAATATTCAAATCACAATCAGCTACCCTTGGTCCCAGACCTTGTACTGGCCATGATCATTGTTTTGATACCAATTGTGCAAATTCCCCTGGAATTCTTCAGTGCTAGGTCTGAGAGGTTATGTGGTGGAGGGAGCATGTGCTCTAGGATTCTGAGCAGGAGTTTCTGCTAAGCTTCCTGTCTCAACCTCCTCTTGCAACTCAACAGAGGCTGTTAAGACACAGCTGTTGCCCCTCTACATTTAGTTCCAGTCTTGCTTTCTGCTCTGATTTCTGGGCTCCACTGCGTGCAACTTGCTGATCCTCTAGGCAGGGCTGTTCAGAAATCAGTCCCAACTTCTGCCCTCCTCCTCTTACTGCAGAGAGCTCCAACTGCATGTAGCAGCTTCTTTGTTCCTCCCAATTTACACCCACAGACTCATGCAGTTCTGACTTTCAGAGGCCTTATGTATAAATTACTCACGCAGACCTGCTTCTGTGCAGATTGGGTGTTGCTTATTGAATTTTAGATGTTTAGCTTGTTGTTATTTCAAAGGGAGATATCTGGGGAGATGCCATGCTTCTGGCATCACTTCTATTCTCTCTTTTTATGTCTGTCAATATTTGCTTTATATATTTAGATGTTCCAATGTTGAGTGCATAAATATTTATAAGGGTTATATCTTCTTATTGGATTAATCACTTTATCTTTATAAAATGTCCTTCTTGTCTCTTATAGTTTTTGTTTTTATTTTGTTTGATATAAAAAGCACTGGTCTAGTTATCCCCTGTCTCTGACCTGGGGCAGTTTAGCAGATGGACCATTGCTCCTAAAGGATTGACACTGCCTGTCAGTTGCCCGTAAGTCTCCGAAACTGAAAGAGCCTCCAGGTAATATGTGTATTAGGTGGTGCAAGGACCCCGGGAGTCTCCTGGATCTATTGAGTAAATGTCTCCTAGCCATTAAAGTGTCAGTTTACATGCCAGCACTGCCTCTGTGACTCCTGGTACAAGTTTACAATCATAGCAATATCAGCCCACCTCAGACCTGCAAACACCCAAGCTCTATTTAAGAATTACTGAAACTCTTGGGTATGAGTTTGTAGCTCGCTACTGGATGCTTCTCTCAGATAAACGGGCTTTGCAAGGACTGAAAGAATTAAGTGCTGTTGTTTGCTGTTGAATTCGTGACCCAAGGAAAGCACAGGATGGGACTGAGTTGTCTGGGATCAGGCTTGCCACACTTAATTTGGAGGTTATGTGGAGCATTGTCTCAGTGAGGCATGGGACCATCAGGCCTATACAGCACCAGATTTGCTTCCAGCTCTGGGGCTGCAGGCTCCCACCAAAGTCAGATATCACTGCGTGACCTACTGTCATCTTTGATGGGCCTACAAAACTCCTGAGATTTACCCAAGTGATACTGTATTTCGTGCTGGCAGCAGTGATCTTTCCATCATTGTTGCCCTGAACTCTGTTCCCTTCGCTGGCTGAGATCTATTGACTGTGCAGAATGTGCCACCCCAGGGCAGGGGCAGCTGCCTATCAATGTGTGGTGGGCACTTTGTGTATTAGATAGGGCAGGAGCTCAAGGATTCAAGGGCTATCAGACCAATAGCTTCAGTTTTCTGCAATTTCTGTGTCTGCACGTTCCTGCAGTAGTCACAGATCACAGGGAGACAAGCTGCTATCTGGGGTGATCCTACAGATCCCTGTGATCCCGTCAAGAGATATTGCAGCTTGTACAGGCAGCAGCGGTCTTCCCATAACTGTTTTCCTTGAAATACGCTCACTGCCCTAGCCAAGGTCTGTCGTCTGCACAGAATGTGCAACCCCAGAGAAAAGCAGGGCAGGGGAGGCTGCTTGTCAATAGACCGCAGGCACTTTATGGCTTGATCGAAATAGGATCTCAGGGAGACAAGGGCCGTCAAACCAATATAGCCTCAGTTTTGATGCAACTTCTGTCTCATGCATTCCTGTTGTCACAGATCACAGTGAGACCATCTGCCATCTGGGGCAGTCCCACTGAACCCTGAAATCCACTGACTAGCAACTCTTGCAGGTAGCGGAGGTCTGTCTGCAACTGATTTCTTTACAGTGTCTGCCCTGTGCTAGCCAAAGTTTGTTATGTATGTTGATTGGGAGAAATTTTATTGTTAGTATATAGGAATGCAATAGACTTTTTTCATGATAAAAATGACTTGTTTCTTTTATGCTTATTTTTATTTGTTTTCTTATATTTTTATTTATTTTTTTATTAAAAAATTATTAGGTGACATTGATTAATTAAATCAAATAAGTTTCAAGTGTACAATTCAAGAGTATGTCATATATTGCATTGTGTGTTCGCTTCTCAAAATTAGATTTCCTTCCATCACTAAATATTTGACCTCTTTTACTTCTATCTACCTCCCTCTTCCCCTCTTCCCTCTGGTAACCAGTAATCCACAGTCTGTGTCCGTGAGTCTCTGCTTGTCAGATTGGTTTGTTGCATTCAGTTTTATATCCCACATATGAGTGAAATCATATTGTCTTCAACTTTTAGTGTTCAGCTCATTTCATTTAGCATGATTATCTTAAGGTCCATCCATGTTAATGCAACTGGCAGTATTTCATTTCTTCTTATGGCTGAGTAATATTCCATTTTATATATGTACCACACCTTCCTTATCTAATAATCTATCATAGGACACTTTAGTTGCTTCCATGCCCTGGCCATCATGAATAACACTGAATAACACCATGAATAAACATCAGGGTGCATATATCTTTGTGGATAAATATTTTCCGTTTTTTACGGGGGATAAATACCCCCCAGAGAGATTGCTGGATTGTATGGTAGTTCAACTCTTAGTTTTTTGAAGAACCTTCATACTGTTTTCCATAGTGGTTATACCAATTTGCAGTCCCAGCAGCAGTGTATGAGGGTTCATTTTTCCTTACAACTTCTCCAACATCTGTTTGTTATTACTTGTCCTATTGATGATAGTCATTCTAACAGGTGTGAGGTGGTATCTCATTGTGGTTTTGATTTGCATTTCTGTAATAGCTAGTGAAGTCGAGCAATTTTTCATGTCTGTTGGCCATTTGTATGTCTTTTTGAGAGAAGTGTCTGTTCAGATCCTCTGCTCATTTTTTAATTGGATTGTTTGATTTTTTTATTGTTCAGTTGTATGAGTTCTTTGTATATTTTGAATATTAAGCCCTTATCAAAGGTGCTGTTTAAAAATATATCCTCCCAGTTGGATGGTTCTCCATTTACCTTTTTGAAAATTTCTTTTCTGTGCAGAAGCTTTTTAGTTTGATGTAGTTCGATTTATTTTTCCTTTTTCTTCTCTTGCCTTAAATTCATAAATTCTCTTTAAATCCAAGGTCCATGAATTTAATACATATTTTTTCCGATGCAGTTTATTGTATCAGATCTTATATTCGAGTTCTTAATCCACTTTAAGTTAATTTTTGTGTGTGTTGATAGACAACACTATTTTTTTTTCTTTGATATATGGCTTTCCAGTTTTCCTAGCACCATTTATTGAAGAGGATTTCCTTCCTACAGTGTATGGTTTTGGCTCTTTTTCAAAAATGTGCCCATATATGCGAGGATTTACTTCTGAACTCTCAATTCTGTTCCATTAGTCTGTATGTCTGCTTTTCTGCCAATACTATATTGTTTTAATTATTGTTCCTTTATAGTATAATTTGAAGTCAGGCAGAGTGATACCTCCAGCCTTTCCCCCTCCCTCCAGGATGGCTTTGGTATTCAAGGTCTTTTGTGCTTCCACACAGACCTGATAATTTTTTGTTCTATTTCTTTAAAAAATGCTATTGAGATTTTAATGAGGATTATGTTAATCTGCATAATGCTATTGGTATTAAGGTATTTTTAACTATGTTGATTCTTCCAATTCAATAACACTATTTTTCTATTTTTGTGTTTTCTTCAATTTTTTTTTAATAATGCTTTATAGTTTTCAGTGTATAGGTCCTTCACTATTCTAGTTAGATTTATTCCTAGGTATTTTATTCTTTTATTGCAATTGCAAAGAATTTTTTTTCATTTTTTTCTAAAAATTCATTGTTAATATATATTAATACTATAGATTTTTTTACATTGATTTTGTATTCTGAAACTTTATTTTATTTGTTTATTATTTCCGATTGGTTTTAGTAGAGTTTTTAGGGTTTTCTATATAGAGGATCATGTCATTTGCAAAAAGTAACAATTTGACTTCTTCATTCCCTATTTGGATGCCTTTTTTTTTTTTTTCTTGACTGATTGCTCTTGATAGGACTTCCAATACTCTATTGAATAATAGAGGTGATAGCAGACAGCCTTGTTATGTTTCTGATTTTAAAAGGTTTAAATTAAAAGGTTTTTAATTTTTCTTTCTTTCTATACCCATTTTTTAAAGTTTTAATTACAAATGGATGTATATCTTATCAAATGCTTTTTCTGCATCTGTTGATATAATTATATGATTTTTATTTTTTATTTTGTATTTGTGGTATATCACATTAATCAATTTGCCTATGTTAAACCATCCTTGTGCTCCTGGATTGAAGCCTACTTGATCATAGTGTATAATCTTTTTAATATGTTGTTGAATTCAATTTGCTAGTATTTTATTTAAGATTTTTGTATTTGTATTCTTGAGAGCCATTGGTCTATAGTTTTCTTTTTTGTGTGTGTTTTCTTTACCAGGTTTTGGTACCAGGTATCCTTTGGCTCTTCATGCCAGAGTATATGTTTGTTACTTTTTAAAATATTAGCCTCTTCACAAACAGTAGCCTACATTTAAACTAAAGTAGAACTAAAGCTGGCCCATCCATGTCGTTTCAAATGGTAGGCTTTCATTTTTTTGATGGCTGAATAATATTCCATTGTATTCTTGAACCATAATTTATTTCTCCAATCATCTGTTGATGGGCATTTATGTTGCTTCTATATCTTAGCTACTGTAAATTGTGCTGCCATGAACATAAGGGTGCATAGATCTTTATGAATTATTATTTTGGTTTTCTTTGGTTAAATACCCAGAAGTGCGATTGCTGGGTCAAAAGGTATATCCATTTTTAATTTTTTGAGAAACCTCCATACTGTTTTCCATAGCAGCTGTATCAATTTGCAATTCCACAAACAATGCATAAGGGTTC
This sequence comes from Pteropus vampyrus, assembly GCF_000151845.1. Taxonomy (NCBI): domain Eukaryota; kingdom Metazoa; phylum Chordata; class Mammalia; order Chiroptera; family Pteropodidae; genus Pteropus; species Pteropus vampyrus. The sequence continues at coordinate 277,569 of NW_011889496.1, read as the reverse complement.
CCTTTTCTCTGCATCCTCGCCAACACATGTTGTTTTTGATTTATGGATGATAACCATTCTAACAGGTATGAAGTGGTATCTCACTGTGGTTTTAATTTGTATTTCTCTGGTGATTAGTAACTTTGAGCATCTTTTCATATGTCTATTAGCCATCTCTATTTCCTCTTTGGAGAAGTATCTGTTCAGGTCTTCTGCCCATTTTCTAATTGAATTGTTTGCTTTTTGTTGTTGTTGTTGAGTTGTATAAGTTCTTTATAAATTTTGGATATTAACTGCTTATCAGATGTATCATTAGCAAATATCTTCTCCTAAAGTCATTGTCTTTTGTTTTTTTGATGGTTTCTTTTGTTGCACTTTTTTTTTTTTTAGTTTGATGAAGTCCTCTTTGTTTATTTTTTCTTTTGTTTCCTTTGCCCAAGGAGATATATCTGAAAAGAAATTTCTGTTAGTAATATCAGACGGTTTACTGCCTATGTTTTCTTCTAGAAGTTTTATGGTTTGGGGTCTTATATTTAAGTCTTTAATCCATTTTGAGTCTACTCTTGTATATGGTGTGAAAAGGTGGTCCAGCTTCTTCGTCTTTTTTTTTTTTTTGCATGTATCTGTCCAATTTTTGCAACACCATTTATTGAAGAGACTGTCTTTACCCCACATATATTCTTACCTCCTTTGTCATATATTAAGTGAACGTATAGGTTCACTATATGTATAGGTGTGGACTCATTTCTGGGCTCTCTATTCTGTTCCATTGATCAGTGTATCTGTTTTTATGCCAGTACCAAGCTGTTTTGATTACTTTAGCCTTGTTGTATAGTTTGATATTGGGTAGTGTGATGCTTCCAACTTTGTTCTTTTACAAGAGTGCCATGGATATTGACAATTTTTATGGCTCCATATAAATTATAGGATTATTTGTTCCAGTTCTCTGAAAAATGCAATTGGTATTTTGATAGGGATTGCATTGAATCTATAGATTGCTTTGGGTAGTATGGCCATTTTAACGACGTTGAGTCTTCTTACCTATGAACACTGTATATGCTTCCATTCACTTGTATCTTCTTCAATTTCTTTTTTCAATGACTTATAATTTTATGAAAACAGGTCTTCTATCTTCTTGGTTAATATGATTTCTAGATATTTTATAGTTTTTGATGCAATTCTAAATGGTATTTTCTTAATTTCTTTTTCTAAAAGTTCATCATTAGTGTATAAAAATGCCACTGACTTCTGAATATTTTTTGTAACCTGCTACTTTACTGAATTCAATGATCAATTCTATTAGTTTTTTTTTTTTTTTTGCTGGAATCTTGAGGGTTCTCTATATGTAGTATTGTGTCATTGGCAAATAAGAAGAGTTTTACTTTTTCCTTTCCAATTCAGATACTTTTATTTCTCTTTCCTCTCTTACTGTTGTGGCTAAGACCTCAAATACAATGCTGAAGAAGAAAGATGAAAGTGGGTATCCTTGTCTTGTTGATCATAAGGAAAATGCTTTTAGCCTTTCCTCATTGAGTATGATGTTAGCTATAGGTTCTTTTGTTGAGGTATGTTCCCTCTATTCCTACTTTGCTGAGAGTTTTTATCATAAATGGATGCTAGATTTTATCGAACGCTTTTTTCTGCATCTATGGATATAATTATAAGGTTTTTATCTTTTGATTTGTTAATGTAGTATATCACATTAATTGCATCCCAAGAATAAATCCCACTTGATTATCATGTATGATATTTTTAATGTATTGCTGATTTGGTTTGCTAATATTTTGTTGAAGATTTTTGCGTCAATGTTCATAAGAGATATAAGCTTATAATTTTCTTTGTTTGTAATGTCTTTGTCTGTTTTTGGAATCAAGGTATAGAGGCCTCATAAATGAATTAGAGAGCCTTCCTTCTCTTGAATTTTTGGAATAGTTTGAGATGAATAGGTGACAATTCTTCTTTGAATGTTTGGTAAAATTCAGTAATGAAGACTTCTGGTCCAAGACTTTTGTTTTTTGGGGGGTTTTGATTACTAATTCTATTTCATTGGTGGTAATCATAGGTTCAGATTTTCTGTTTCTTTTTGACTCAGTCTTGGAAGATTGTATGTTTCTAGGAATGTGTCTATTTCTTCCAGATTGTCCAATTTGTTGGCATATAATCGCTCGTAATATTTTCTTGTGATCTTTTGTATTTCTGTGGAGTCCATGGATGTTTCTCCTCTTTCATTTCTGATTCTATTTATTTGAGTCCTCTCTCTTTTTTCTTTCATAAATCTGGGTGAGGGTTTATCAATTTTGATTATCCTTTCAAAGAAAAAGCTCTTGGTTTTATTAATCTTTTGTACTGTTTTTCTAGAGTCTATTTCGTTTGTTTGCGCTCTGATCTTTATTATTTCCTTCCTTCTATTCACTTTGGGCTTTGTTTGCTTTCCTTTTTCTAGTTCTCTAAAGTGTAAGTTTGGATTGTTTATTTGAGCTTTTTCTTGTTTCTTGGAGTAGGGCTGTATTGCTATGAATTTCTCTCTTAGGACTGCTTTCACTGTGTCCCATAGATCATGAGTCATGTTTTTATTTTCATTTGTCTCTAGGTATCTTTTGATTTCTTCCTTGAGCTCATTAATAACCCATTCCTAGTTTAGTAACATGTTATTTAGCCTCCATGTGTTTTTGTATTTTTCTGTTTTTTTTTTCTTGTAGTTGATATCTAGTGTCATACCATTGTGATCAGAGAAGACAGTTGATATTATTTCCATCTTCTTAAATTTATTGAGACTTGATTTGTGTCCTAACATGTGGTCTATCCTTGAAAATGTTTCATGTACACCTGAGAAGAATGTATATTTTGCTGCTTTAGAGTAAAATGCTCTGAAAATTTATTAAGTCCTATTAAGTCCATCTCTTCTAGTGTGTCTTTTAGGTTTATTATTTCCTTCTTGATTCTTTGCCTGGAAGATCTGTCCATTGGTGTCAAGTGGGTGTTAAAGTCTTTTACTACGAGTGTATTACTATTGGTCTCTCATTTAATGTCAGTCAATAATTGTTTTATGTATGTAGGTGCTCCTATGTTGCATGCATATATGTTTATTAGGCTTAATTCCTCTTGATTTAACAATTCCTTTGTCATTATGTAATGCCCTTTTATGTCTCTTATTATAGCCTTTGTTTTAAAGTCTATTTCATATCATATAAGTATCGATACCTTGGCTTTCTTTTTTTTTTTTTCATTTCCATTTGCATGAAATATCTTTTTCTATTCATTTACTTTCAGGCTGTGAGTGTCATTTGATCTGACGCGGGTCTCTTGTGGACAGCATATTTCATGTGTCTTGTTTTCTTATCCATTCGATTACTCTATATCTTTTGATTGGAGCATTTAATCTGTTTACATTTAAAGTGATTACTGATAGAAACATTGTTACTGCCATTTTATGATTCATATTTGTTATTTCTATTTTCTTTTTAACCCCTTCTCTTTTTACAGAAGTCCCTTTAACATTTCTTGTAACACTGGCTTGTTAGTGATGAATTCCTTAAACTTTTTCCTGTCTCAGAAACTTTTTATCTCACCTTCCATTTTAATCAAAAGCCTTGCTGGGTAGCATATTTGTGGTTGTAGATTCTTGTTTTTCATAATTTCGAATATTTCTTACCATTTCCTTCTGGTCTGCAAAGTTCTATTGAAAACTCAGCTGACATTCTTATGGGGGAACTATTGTAAGTACTTAGATGACTTCTCTTGCTGCTTTTAAGATTCTCTCTTTGTCTTTGACCTTTGTCATTTTAATTATGATGTATCTTGGTGTAGGTTTGTTTGAATTCCTCTTGTTTGGGACTCTTTGTGCTTCCTGAACTTGTTTGTCTAATTCCTTTGCCAAATTAGGGAAGTTTACTGTCATTATTTCTTCAAATAGATTCTCAATACCTTGCTTTCTCTTTTCTTCTTTGGATACTCCTATGATCTTGATATTTTTACACTTCATGTTGTCACAGAGGTCTTTTACACTATCCTCATTTTTTTTTAAATAAATTTCCTCAAGACCTGCCATTGCGTGTCAGTTGCCTGTAAGTCTCTGAAACTAGATGAGCCTCTGGGTGATATGCATGTTGTTTGGTGCAGGGATCCCGGGAGTCTCTTGTGTCTGTTGAGTAAATTTCCCCCTGCCACTACAGTGTCAGTTTATGTGCCAATGCTCTCTCTGTGGCTCCCTGTACCAGTTTCCACTCATAGCAAGGTCAGCTGCTGCCCACCAGACTCCCCTCTGGTTTTTATAGTCAGAGTTATTGAAATTTTCTCTTTCTGGGCTGGTATCCTGAGCTGGGGAGGCCCCAAATGAGACCAAGACACCCTTCTTCTTTGGAAGAACATCTGTAGCCTCATTCTCCTTCCCAGTGATCTTTCACTACCCGTGGGTGCAGGTCCAGTCTGATTTGTGACTTTATCCTTCCTACTGGCTTTGATGTGGCTTCTTTATATTATCAGATGTACATGTTATGATCAGCTGGACTTCAAGTGATTATCCATGTTGATTATTTTATAATTTGATTGTAATTTCAGTGTGGACCTGAGAGGAGCGAACCCTGCTTTTACCTAGTCTGCCATCTTCCTCCTTTCTGTTTTATTTTTAATATATAAACAAAATTGATAAACTTCAACTAGACCAATCAAAAAAAAAAAGAGGACCCGCATGAAATATCAGAAATGAAAAAAAAAAAAGAGAAAAGTGACAACTGACACCACAGAAGTACAAAGGATTATAAGAAAATACTAGAAGCAATTATATAGCTACACATTGGATAATCTGAGGGGAAAAAATGGATAAATTCCTAGGAACATAATCTTCCAAGACTGAATAAAGAATAAGCAGGAAAAAACCCAGACCAATTACTAGTAACAAAATCAAATCGGTAATTACAAAACTCTCAACAAATACAAGCCTTGGACCAAATAGCTACATGGGTAAATTTTACTAACCATTCAAAGAAGAATTAACATCTATGCTTCTTAAACTAGCCTAAAAATTTCAAGAGGAGGGATGGCTCCCAATCTCCTTCTACAAAGCCATTATTATTATGATTGCAAAATCAAAGATATTACAAATATATGTGTTTGTGTGTGTGTGTGTGTGTGTGTGGATCGATATCCTTTATGAAAATAGGTTCAAAAATCCTTAACAAAATATTAACAAACCAAATTCAGCAATGCATTAAGAAGATCATACACCATTATCAAGTTGGATTTATTCCTGTGATGTAAGGGTGGTTCAATATTTACAAATCAATTAACATAATACACCAAATAAACAAAATGAAGAATAAAATTTTTTTATTATCAATGAATACAGAAAAAAATTTTGACAAAATCCAGCATCTATTTATAATAAAAAAAAAACTTTAGCAAAGTAGGAATATAGGGAACATTCCTCAACATAATAAAGACCATATATGACAAACCCACAGCTAACATCATATTCAACGGGGAAAAGTTAAAAACATTTTCCTTAAGACATGAACAAGACAAGAATGTCCAGTTTCACTACTTTTATTTATCATAGCACTGGAAATTCTATTCATAGAAATCAGACAAGAAAAATAAAAGAAAAACATTCAGATTGGTAAGAAGTAAAACTGTCATTATTTGCAGATGCCATGATACTAAATATAGAGAAACCCAAGGATTTCAACAAAAAAACTTATAACTGATAAATGAATTCAGTAAAGTAGCTGGATACAAAATTAATATCCAGAATCAGTTGCATTTTTTATATATCCAGCATTTTTCACACACCAATAACAGACTATTAGAAAGAGAAATTAAGAAAACAATCCCATTTGTAATTGTATCAAAAACAATAAAATAACTAGGAATAAATTTAATAAGGTGGTAAAACTCCTGTAATCATCATAAGACAGAAAGAAATTGAACATGATACTAATAAACAGAAGCATATATTATGCTCGTGGATAGAAAGAATTAACATCATTAAAATGTGATACTACAGATTTAATGCAATCACTATCAATGTATAGATTTAACTCAATCTCTATAAAAACACCAATGACATTTTTTACAGAAGTAGAACGTACAATTTTAAAACTGTGCGAAACCACAAAAGACTCTGAATAGCCACAGCAATCTTGAGAAAGAACAAATTTGAAGGAATCATGCTAACTGATATCAAACTATACTACAAGGCTGTAGTAATCAAAACACAATGATACTGAAATAAAAACAGACACTTAAATCAATTAAATGGAATAAAAAAACACAAAAAAACCCACACATATGTGGTCACTTAAGCTATGATAAAGGATGAAAGAATATACAATGTAGTAAAGACAGTCTATTCAATAAATGGTGGTAGAAAATCCATATGGATACATGAGGAAAAAATGAAGACCTGAAACCATAGAACTCCTAGAAAAAAACATAGGCAATAAACTCTGACATTCCTCTTAGTAATATTTTTTCTGGTATGCTGCCTTGGGTAAGAAAAACAAAAGAAAAAGTAAAGAAATGGAACTACAACAAACGAAAAAGTTTTTTGCACAGCAAAGAAAACCGTCAATGAAATGCAAAGACAATCTACTAAATGGGAGAAGCTATTCACCAACGATACATGTGATAAAGGTTAATATAAAAATTTATAAAGAGCTCATAACTCAACATCAAATTCCCCCCAACAATTCAATTCAAAATGGCAGAAGACTTGAATAGATCTTTCTCTAAAGAGGAAATACAGATGGCCAATAGACATAGGAAAATATGCTCAAGATCACTCATCATCAGAGAAATGCAAATTTCTAAACCACAATGAGATTTCACCACACCTGTCAGAATGGCTATTATCAATAAATTAATAAACAAGTGTTGGTTAAGATGTGGAATAAATGGGACCTTCATATATAATTATAAATTGTTGCAGCCACTTTGAAAAACAATTTGGAGGTTCCTTAAAAAATTAAAAATAGAACTACCTTATGACCCAGCAATTCTATTTCTGGGTATTTATTCAAAGAAATCCAAAACACTAATTTAAAAATATATATGTACCTCTATGTTCACTGTGGCACTATGTACAATAGCCAAGATATGGAAACAAGAAAATTTGCTACAGTTCTTCCAGTAAGCAGCCTGAGGCATCTCTGAAAATGGTTTCCTTTCATTTAACCCAGAAAACCTCACATAATAATGCAATTCAAGAGGTTAAATCTCAGTGTTTAAGACTTGTGAAACTGCCCAGGTCATCAAGAATATGCATATATGAAAAGCCACTAAGTATCTGAAGGATGTTACTTTACAGAAGCATTGTGTGCATGTTGTTGTTACAATGGTGGAGTGGGTCAGTGTGGCCGGGCCAAACAGTGGGGCTGGACATAAGGTTGCTGTCTCCCCCAAATCCTGAATTTTTGCTGCGCGTTCTTAAAAATGCAAAGAGTAATACTGAACTTAATGATTTAGATGTAGATTTTCTGGTCATTGAGCACATCCAGATGAACAAAACTCTCAAGATGTGGCACCAAACTTACAGAACTCATGGGTGGATTAACCCCTGCATGAGCTCTCCTTGCCACTTTGAGATGATCCTTACTGAAAAAAAAGCAGATTGTTCCTAAACCAGTACAGGAGGATGCAGAAAAGAAAAAGATATCCCAGAAAAAACAGAAGAAACAAAAACTTATGGGCCGGGAGTAAATTCAGCATCAATAAAAGGGGAGCCAAATACATGATGATGGAAAGAAATTTAGCTTTAGGTGATGAATACACAATGCAATATGTATATAACATATTATTGAATTGTACACTTGAAACCTATATAATTTTATAAACCAATGTCACTCCAATAAATTTAATTTAAAAAAAGGATGTGGTACATACACAGAGTGGAATATTACTTAGCCATAAAAAACAAATTCTTACCAATTATGACAACATAAATGGACCTAAAGGGTATAATACTAAGTAAAATAAGTCCGATAGAGAAAGACAAACACCATATGATCACACTTACATGTGGAATTTAAAAAAACAACATAAGCCAAAAACAAACAAAATGGAAACATACTCAGAGATACTGAAAACAAACTGATGGTTGTCAGATGGAAGAAGGATTGGGACCTAAGTGAAAAAGGTGCAGAGATTAAGAAATATAAATTGATAGTTACAAAATAGTCATGGGGATGTAAACTACGACATAGAAAATATAGTCAATAATATTGTAATAACTATATATAGTGCCAGGTGGGTACTAGACTAATTATTGAGTCACTTTATAAATTATGTAAGTGTCTAAGCACTATGTGCTATGCCTGAAATTAACATAAAGTAATATTGAATGTCAGCTATTATTGAAATTTTTTTTAAAGGAAAGAAAAAGAATGAAAAATATTTTACTCATTCATTAACAAATGTTTATTAATCTCAGGTCATATGCTAGAGATGGAGCTAAAACTTTAGCAAAACAGGAAAGAAAACATTCTCTATGTAGATGAGAAAGAAATACGTGAAAAAAATCATAAATACATATATAATTTTGATACATTTTAAGGAGAAAAAGTAAAATATAGAGGATTTTTTCAGAGGTTTTCTTCTGAGTTGAGACTCAGCATAACAGTGTAATGCAAGTCACTGAATTGAGCCATATATGATAATATTTATCTTAAACTTCCAAGTTATTTAAACTAATAGATTTTCTTTCATTATGCTAAATTATACTATGCTTATTTCACTTGACATACCACAATCTTCTTTTTATAATATTCTTAAGATTTCTTCTTTTCTCTTTCCATTTCCATTTCTATCATTTATATGCAGAGTATGTTTTGTGTATTGGTTTGGGTTCTCCATAGAAACAGAACTAGGAGAATATATACAATA